>NC_084637.1:28806693-29096693 GCF_033978795.1 Nerophis ophidion
AGCCTGCGTCGGGGGTAGGAGGGGAGGGGGGGCGGGGGGGCGGGAGTTCATACTGAAACATGCCACTGGGGGGTTTGTACCATCCTATTTTTTCAACAACGGAGCGAGAATGAGTCCATCGATGTAAACAGTGCAGGTAAATATAGCTTTTTATCGTGAGAAACGCTTTCCTCCACACTTACAAATACATTTCGTCTTTTATTGTGAAGGTTGTTTTTTTTTCTTTCCAAAGCTATCTAACCTTGTACAAACAAGTCATTGTATTTACAACATGATGTGCTTGAGCTATGCCGCACTGGGGGGGGGGGGGACGAGTCCGTGCTTTTGAAAACATAAAAAGGGTGGATTGTGCGGTGCGGAGGAATGTGGAAAAGAAGCGCAAAAGATGGCGCCGAATGGGTGACGCAAGAGGCCTTTTTTTGCCACGCCATGTTGGCTGCGACACTTACTGAGCCACTAATGCATATTTGTGTTAGACAGTGTACAAAAAAAGAAACTACAACCATATAACGCCCCCTGGTTTTAATTCGATTTTTGTAAAGGGCTCCCAAGTAGAAAGACAGAAATAAATGCAATTGACGGCATAGCTCGGTTGGTAGAGTGGCCGTTCCAGCAACTTGAGGGTTGCAGGTTCGATTCCCGCTTGTGCCATCCTAGTCACTGCCGTTGTGTCCTTGGGCAAGACACTTTACCCACCTGCTCCCAGTGCCACCCACACTGGTTTAAATGTAACTTAGATATTGGGTGTCACTAAGTAAAGCGCTTTGAGTCAATTGAGAAAAGCGCTATATAAATATAATTCACTTTACCGGCCTTAAAGTGGAACTAAACTTTTTTGCGGGGAATGTTGCCTGTTGTTCACAATCATTATGAAAGGCAAAAAGACAAAAGTTTGTGTTTGTTTTTTTTTTTTGCATTCTAGCATGTAAAAAAATGGCTCGTTTTTGTTGGCTCGCAGTGCAAAAAATGTATTTGAAAGTCGTCAACAATAGTTTGTTTACGTTGTGTAACTTGCAGATCAGGGTTCACCAACGCGGTGCCCGCGGGCACCAGGTAGCCTGTAAGGACAAGATGAGTCGTCCGCTGGCCTGTTCTAAAAATAGCTCAAATAGCAGCACTTACCAGTGAGCTGCCTCTATTTTTGAAATTGTATTTATTTACTAGCAAGCTGCTCTCGCTTTGCTCGACATTTTTAATTCTAAGAGAGACACAAATCAAATAGAGTTTGAAAATCCAAGAAAATATTTTAAAGACTTGGTCTTCACTTGTTTAATTAAATTCACTTATTTTTTTACTTTGCTTCTCATAACTTTCAGAAAGACAATTTTAGAGAAGAAAATACAACCTTAAAAATTATTTTAGGATTTTTAAACACATATGACTTTTTATCTTTTAAATTCCTTCCTCTTTTTTCCTGACATTTTAAATCAATGTTCAAGTAAATGTATTTGATTTTATTGTAAAAAATAATAATTACATTTTAATTTAATTCTTCATTTTAGCTTCTGTTTTTTCGACGAAGAATATTTGTGAAATATTTCTTCCAACTCATTATGATTAAAATTCCAAAAAAATATTCTGGCAAATCTAGAAAGTCTGTAGAATCAGATTTGTGCAGCCCTTTGAGACACTAGTGATATCTATCAATCAATGGTTTACTTATATAGCCCTAAATCACTAGTGTCTCAAAGGGCTGCACAAACCACTACGACATCCTCGGTAGGCCCACATAAGGGCAAGGAAAACTCACACCCAGTGGGACGTCGGTGACAATGATGACTATGAGAAACCTTGGAGAGGAGGAAAGCAATGGATGTCGAGCGGGTCCAACATGATACTGTGAACGTTCAATCCATAATGGATCCAACACAGTCGCAAGAGTCCAGTCCAAAGTGGATCCAACACATATATATATAGGGCTATATAAGTAAACATTAATTGATTGATTGATTTAAATCTTATTTCAAAGTATTTTGAATTTCTTTTAAACATTTTGTTCTGGAAAATGTAGAAGAAATAATGATTTGTCTTTGTTAGAAATATAACTTGGTCCAATTTGTTATATATTCTAACAAAGTGCAGATTGTATATCAACCTTTTTAAAATATGTCTTCAAAATTCTAAAATTAATCTCAATCATGAAAAATTACTAATGATGTTCCATAAATAATTTTTTAAATTTCTTAAAAGAGATTCGAATTAGCTAGTTTTTCCTCTTCTTTTTTTCGGTTGAATTTTGAATTTTAAACAGTCGAAATTGAAGAAAAACTATGTTTCAAAATTTAATTTTCATTTTTTTGTGTTTTCTCCTCTTTTAAACCATTCAATTAAGTCTTTTTTTCATCATTTATTCTCTACAAAAAAAAACATCAGTGAAAGGAAAAAAAATGTACAATGGAATGACGGACAGAAATACTCACATTTTAAATATATATATAGATTTATTAATTAAAGGTAAATTGAGCAAATTGGCTATTTCTGGCAATTTATTTAAGTGTGTATCAAACTGGTAGCCCTTGGCATTAATCAGTACCCAAGAAGTAGCTCTTGGTTTAAAAAGGTTGGTGACCCCTGCTGTATATAATATCAAGCTGTAAAAACTTTGTTGTTGTAAGAGTGAACGCTGAGGTGTGCTACGGTTTTAGCCGTAATAGCTCGCTATGGAAAGCGATAAGCGAGCAAGTGCGTCAACACGAAGCTAGTTTGAGACACCAATCTGTGCTGACTGAAAAACATGACAACAATATTACAGCATCTGTAAAGTATTAGCCCGCATTTCATGTTTTGATTGCACACAGCGAGCCAGACAGGGTATGTACTTTAGTTGTAATAACAAGTCAATATCAAAGTGTGACTCAGTTGTGCATTGGGTCCACCTGGCCAGTGACATTTTTTTCCCTCTTTATTCGGGTAAGCATTCCATTTATGTCGAAATAACTTGGTTTCAAGCTTCACATTTTGAATTTTTGAGTCAATTACCTAACCATTCGCTTCCGTCTGATCAAATGTCTCACCATGCTCTCTTTTTGACGCAACAACACCTATCTTCTGTATATTCAGCTTCAAAAAAGTTTGATTGTGAATCCTCATTTGCCTAGAAAATAGTCATCTCTGATGTTTCTTACTAAATCTGCCATGATCAGAGGAAACACACGACTTGGTTCAGAAGTAGGAACACACATTTGATGCCAGAATTTGGAGGTGTGCTGCTATGGAAATGGAAGTCAAATATTTCCCGCAATGATTGAAACGACAAAATTAGGGTAAATATTGTGCATGTTACATATTTTTATGAACGTGTCTATTACTAAATTATATATAGACTTGCAGCGTGTATGTAAAACGTTCATGGAGGGTTTTGAAGTTGATTCTCCCTAGCAACATCTTCCAAGCTTTTTTGTTATCATCTTTAAAATCCCCCAAAATAATATATATATATATATATATATATATATATATATATATATATATATATATATATATATATATATATATATATATATACAGCACAGGCTAAACATTGGACACACCTTCTCATAACAATGTTTTTTTTTTTTTCATTTTCATGACTATCTATCCATCTATTTACATTTTCGATTGTCACTGAAGTGTCACTGTGAAGTGAAAACCCCTTTTATGTGACTACCTTTTGAAGCTCATCGAGAGAATGACAAGAGTGTGCAAAACAGTAATCAGAGCAAAGGGTGGCTATTTTGAAGAAACTAGAATATAAAACCTGTTTTCAGTTGTTTCACCTTTTTTTGTTGGTCAAGTACATAACTCCACAGGCGTTCATTCATAGTTGTGATGCCTTCAGTGACAACCCATAATAATTTACAATGTAAGTAGTCATGAAAATTAAGAAAATGCATTGAATGAGAAGAATATATATATATATATATATATATATATATATATATATATATATATGTATATATATATATATATATATATATATATATATATATATATACATATATATATATATATATATATATATATATATATATATATATATATATATATACATACATACATATACATACATATATATATATTTATTTTAAGGGTGTGGGAAAAAAATTGATTCGAATATAATCGAATCGTTTACGTTGTGCGATTCAGAATCGATTCTCATTTTTTTAAATTTGATTTTTTTTTAATTCAATTTTTTTATTTTTTTTTTTATTGTTATTTTTTTAATCAATCCAACAAACCACTACACAGCAATACCATAACAATGCAATCCAATTCCAAAACCGAACCTGACCCAGCAACACTCAGAACTGCAATAAACAGAGCAATTGAGAAGAGACAAACACGACACAGAACAAACCAAAAGTAGTGAAACAAAAATGAATATTATCAACAACAGTATCAATATTAATTATAATTTCAGCATAGCAGTGGTTAAATTTTTTAAATAAAAATAATAAGCTTGACAACACACTGTGTCCGATGTTTTCACGAAGATAAAATAAGTCACATTTTTGGTTCGTTTAATAGTTAAAACAAATTTACATTATTGCAATCAGTTGATAAAACATTGTCCTTTACAGTTATAAAAGCTTTTTTTTTTTTTTTAAATCTACTACTCTGTTAGCATGTAAGCAGACTGGGGTAGATAGTACTGAAATCCTATGTATTGAATGAATACAGAATCGTTTTGAATCGGAAAAAATATCGTTTTTAAATCGATATTCGAATCAAAAAAATCGATATATTATCTAATCGTGACCCTACGAATTGATATTGAATCGAATCATGGGACACCCAAAGATTCACAGCCCTATATATATATATTTTTTTTTGATTTGGTGTAAATTTTGCCCAAATTTTGGTTTAATAACCCATTTTTTTTGAGTTTGTCTGCAAGATGCTCGATTGTGTAGGCGTTTTCAGATCTTAAATAAATGTAAAACATTTTAAATAGACTGACAATTAGGATACTGCAATCATGTCACCATTGAGTGGCCCAAAAAATTAATTCAGGTCAATAACTTACTTATCCGCTGCACACAAGTAAGCACAAAATGTATGTTTTTTTGACCCAATACAAACAACCTTCCCTAGTCATGCCCGCCCAAAAAAATCCAACCAACACACAATGGCAACCGATATGGTCACATAACACAAAAGACTCACTGAACTTTGTGGATATTACATGAAAAAAGTTCATGCACTATAAAAATTCTAAATTATGCCCATTTAAATCCATTACGAAGCATGATAGTACATTCTTTTTAACACACTTATAATGCACGTTAGGCACATTTTAGCTGATTGAATAAAATACATTAAGGAGATTATCATGGAAGTAAAACAAGGTAGGAATCAAAATTTCAACAATTTCCAATAAAATTAATTATTAATGTATTAATTATATAACTAAATATCCATTGTATTAATATAATATGTACACAAAATATATATATATATATATATATATAAATTGTTGCGTTTTGGACCTGTTCTTCCTTCGGTCAACGCTCCCAGATTGTTTGATGACACATAAGCTGGTTTTAAATCAATCAGAGACAGAGGTTGCTCATTTTTCTATTTTATTACCGAAGCGCCTAGATACAACATTTCAAAGCTCGGTCCAAATTGATCTAATCCTAAAATGGCAGTTTCTGCCTCCTCACTCACTCTCACCCGCCCCTCTTCTTCTCCTCCCTACCTTGGACAGTTGAGATAACAGATTGTTATGTCTTCATTCACACATTCCAAATTCAAGGTCTATGTAAAAGGCTACACTTTAGCTCTTCTAAAATCTGACGAGGAAATAAAAAGACAACCAAATCCAACAATATATATATATATATATATATATATATATATATATATATATATATATATATATACATATACACATTGTTTTCTTGTCTCCTAAAATGATTGTGAATGATAGGCAACATTCCATATAAAAAAAAAGTGCATTTCACCTTTAAGCGGCGAGCTGAAAACCAACTGTAAATGTCCCAGTGAGCAAACGACGCTGTCCATGGTGCTGAATCACTTCCTCTGTTCTCTCCGAGAAGGAGCACAGCCATTTGCATCCACGCACTTTTAACCCCTTCTGTGTGCGACGGTGAAAAGGCGTCAAGTCTGGTTTCAACGCAGAGACGCCCAATGACTCGAATCATTTGCAACTGTTGGCTTTGTAGGCCCGAGTCCTTTTTTTTCCCCCCCGGACGCTTATCATCTTCCCGAACTCTCCCTGCTGTCCCTCCATGAGGTTTTTTGATGATACCACGGGCCCGTGTGATATTTGTTACCATGTTCAAACGCTGTGTGTGTTTCCGACAACGTTTTTATGCTTTGCAATATTCGACCTGCTTCTATTTTGTTAAATAAAGTGTGGTTGAGGTTGAGTGAAGCAACGTTTTTGATTCAAGACGATTCCTATTTCATTCATCCACGGGCGAAATGGGCTGATATCAATCTCATGTATCATCGGCAATGTCCTTAATTTATTTATGACGGGTGTTATTGACAGTGCAACAAAATCAACTTGTTTATTTATTCATTTTTTCTATTTGTATTTTTTGTATGTTTTGAGGCTCTTTTTTTGGGGGGGGGGGCTATAATCTTGAATCCACTTGTACGAATTTGTTATCAATATTTTAAGTGTTCCTTAAAAAGCACAGGATTTCGACCAAAAAAACAAATACTGTACTGATATTTTACTCATTTTATACCTCAGAGAGGTAGGACATGAGAGAGTAGATGGCAGTAAAAGTTGTCCACTAAAGACGCTGAGATCATTATCCATGCGTTTGTTACGCTTCGTCTCGATTACTGTAACGTATTATTTTCGGGTCTCCCCATGTCTAGCATTAAAAGATTACAGCTGGTACAAAATGCGGCTGCTAGACTTTTGACAAGAACAAGAAAGTTTGATCACATTACGCCTGTACTGGCTCACCTGCACTGGCTTCCTGTGCTCTTAAGATGTGACTTTAAGGTTTTACTACTTACGTATAAAATACTACACGGTCTAGCTCCATCCTATCTTGCCGATTGTATTGTACCATATGTCCCGGCAAGAAATCTGCGTTCAAAGGACTCCGGCTTATTAGTGATTCCTAGAGCCCAAAAAAAGTCTGCGGGCTATAGAGCGTTTTCCGTTCGGGCTCCAGTACTCTGGAATGCCCTCCCGGTAACAGTTCGAGATGCTACCTCAGTAGAAGCATTTAAGTCTCACCTTAAAACTCATCTGTATACTCTAGCCTTTCAATAGACCTCCTTTTTAGACCAGTTGATCTGCCGCTTCTTTTCTTTCTCCTATGTCCCCCCCTCCCTTGTGGAGGGGGTCCGGTCCGATGACCATGGATGAAGTACTGGCTGTCCAGAGTCAAGACCCAGGATGGACCGCTCGTCGGGACCCAGGATGGACCGCTCGCCTGTGTATCGGTTGGGGACATCTCTACGCTGCTGATCCGCCTCCGCTTGGGATGGTTTCCTGTGGACGGGACTCTCGCTGCTGTCTTGGATCCGCTTTGAACTGAACTCTCGCGGCTGTGTTGGAGCCACTATGGATTGAACTTTCACAGTATCATGTTAGACCCGCTCGATATCCATTGCTTTCGGTCCCCTAGAGGGGGCGGCGGTTTCCCACTTCTGAGGTCCTCTCCAAGGTTTCTCATAGTCAGCATTGTCACTGGCATCCCACTGGATGTGAATTCTCCCTGCCCACTGGGTGTGAGTTTTCCTTGCCCTTTTGTGGGTTCTTCCGAGGATGTCGTAGTCCTAATGATTTGTGCAGTCCTTTGAGACATTTGTGATTTGGGGCTATATAAATAAACATTGATTGATTGATTGATTAAAAGCACCTACTCAGAGCTCGTTTTCTATTAAATCCTGTTTGGATTATTTAAAACTAATAATAGTATGAATTATAAAAATTATTTTAGAAAATAGCAGATATTCTTCATGTTTTGTTCCTACATATTTACGCTGGTACATAAAAAACGGGATTCATAGCGCACATGTTTGTGAGTAAATGAGACGACGAGAGTTTATCATCACACTTCAACAACTCTAACGTATAAATGCTGCCTCTTTGCTTGGTCAGCATTGCAAATTAAAACTAAATGTTTCACCCTGAATATATAAATGTTACATAAATACATGTAAACTACAACATACATGAATAAATACTACATTACAGAAGGCTAAGCGCTTTAGACAGGAGCTGGAAGTAATTTTGAAATATTGTGCATCGGTGATATGTGATACCACTGCTTTTCTTCCTGATCCGGTGAAAATTCAGGCTGGTATCGGCAATACCAATACAATAGTTTGTGCAAATGTGTGTGTTTTTATTTCCTCTTTATTCAGGTAGGCACTCCATTTATGTCGAAATAATTTAGCTCCAAGTTTCACATTTTCAAGTTTTGAGTCAATCACCTCACTCTATGCCTCCGTCCTCTCCGACGTCTCACCCTTTCTTCATGCTCTCTTCTCGAAGAAGCAGTTCATCCTCCGTATATTCAGCTTCAATTTAAATTACAATGTCAATTACAGCAGACACAAAAATGTGTTTGCTTTATTTAAAAAATGTGTGTGTTTCTAATTATTGCGTACCTCAAAATATACTTAAATCATGAACAACGTTTAGTTGGTTAGTTAGTTATAATAATAACAACTTATTAATTAATTAATTTGAAAAATTACAACAGCCAACACTCTTAAATATGTAACTAAACATTATTTTTTTCAAACAGGCAATTTTTTTTGTTATTTAATCGTGCAGTTACACATTTGTATTATTAATATGTGCATCCATATTTAAAGGTGTGGAAAAACAACAACAGTAAACGTGTAAGAATAAAATATATATAAAAAAATGGTCTGTAATGAGAAAAAGCTGAAATTTTGTAATTAATAATAAAATACTTGGTCACTTTTTTTTAAATAATAAAAAAAATAACAATACAACCCCCGCATATTTTGACTTTTGGTGTAAAAAGCCTGGACACCGCTGAACTAAAGTATCAAAGTATCAAAATGATTGATATTTTGATTTGAGAATCGACATTAGAGCGTAAACATATGGTATCAGCGATATCGATATTTGTTTGGTTGCCCTCAAAGTCTTCCTTTTCACATTGTTCCCTGATTTTGTGAAAATGAACAAAAACAACATCAAATTTTGTGAAAATAAAAACACCAATCAGTCTAGTAATGATCGTATATTAATAGGATCCTTGATATCGACACCAGCGATGTATTTTTTCTAGGTAATTCCAAACACCATTTCACACAAGTACGGGGTCCCTGCTCATTCTTTTCTTCAGTTTGGGGATCTTTGGTTGGGAAAACGCTGAAAACCTATTCGCTGCGTAACATGTTTAGCATCGTCCTCCAGTGATAATGATACTCAATAATGATAGTTTCTGGGAAATTTACTTGATTTTCTGCAATGGATGGGATGATTAGTTACTTAGGGGGAGTGGCTCACACTATGAAGGGCTGTGCTCCTTTATTATTATTTTTTTTAATTTAACACTTACAGAACATTTCTACAGTATATCAACTGCAGGTTGACATAAAGTAAAAAAAACAAAAAAACAACTAAAAATGTTTTATGCCTTTTCTGTCAAAAACAACATTGCTTTTTTTGATAATAAAAATGAAATATGGAGTATCTCTCCCACTGCCCAAAATCATTCAGAAAGCAATGTTTGAGCCTTAAAAAGATCAATAATGCACGACACCATTGATTTTTTAACTCATTATTATTTTTGAGTAATCACAGTTAAAAGATAAATAAAATCCCATTAAATATATATATATATATTTTAACTTTCAAAACTTAAGTTACAAGATCAACTTCAGATATACAGTATCTGTCGATTTTACATTTGAACTATTAATTTGTTTGTTTTATGCTCTTTTGTCAAATAAAACATTGATGTTTTTGTACGGCAAATACACAATATATGCAATATTTCCCACATAAAATATTGTAAAGTGAAATATTTGAAATAATTGGAGCCTCGAATAAGTCAATAATTCCTGATAACATTGATTTTTTTTTTTTGAGCAATGGCAAGAAAAGAAAAATAAAGATAGACAAAAAAAAAAAAAAACAGTATTCGTGGCAGCTTTGTGTCAAAGTTGTCTAGTTAGATTTCATTTCATTCCACTTTTTTTAATGTTTTATTTTTATTTTTCCAATAGCATTTCCAGAATGTGTGGCGGGCCAGTAAACAATAAAATGATCCCCGAGCCGCACTTTGGACATCCTTGTTTTAATCCAACTAAATTCCATTTTTTTTTTTTTTTTGGGGGGGGGGGGCATTTTAGTAAAATAAACAATTGTGCACACACACACACACACAAAAAACATTAATTTCAGTCATTGCCTATAGCTGTTGGAAAAAAAAAACAGACTTACTGAGCACACAACACTACAGCACTGTTGTGGGGCCCCCCCACCCCCACCCCCCTTTTTGGTGCACTTCCTGCTAAATCTTCGTGGTGTTCGGTTGAAAATGGAGACATTTGATCCACAGAAGTGTGTGCTTGTGTTTCCTCCCTGCTTTCAGTGGGGCTTCTCATCAAAAACAACAAGTCCATCCATCCATTTTCTACTGCTTGTCCCTTTTGGGGTCTGCGGGGGGTGTCAAACTCAAATACAGAGTGGGCCAAAATTCTAAACTGAAAAAAGTTGAACAACTTAACCTTTTAAAAGGGACCTAAATAAGTTTTGCATTGAATATTGAACAAGCAAGGCTTAAATAACTTTATAGTGACATGCAAAATCGAGTTTTTTCGGTAGCAGGGGTGTATATTGTAGCGTCCCGGAATAGTTAGTGCTGCAAGGGGTTCTGGGTATTTTTTCTGTTGTGTTACAGTGCAGATGTTCTCCCAAAATTTGTCCGTCATTATTGTTTGGTGTGGGTTCACAGTGTGGTGTAACAGTGTTAAAGTTGTTTATACGGCCACCCTCAGTGTAACCTGTATGGTTGTTGACCAAGTATGCCTTGCATTCAATTGTGTGTGTGTAGAAGCCGCAGATATTACGTGAATGGGCCGGCACGCTGTTTGTATGGAGGAAAAGCGGACGTGACGACAGGTTGTAGAGGATGCTAAAAGCAGTACCTTTAAAGGGGAACATTATCAGCAGACCTATGTAAGCGTCAATATTTACCTTGATGGTGCAGAAAAAATACCATCTATTTTTTTAACCGATTTCCGAACTCTAAATGGGTTAATTTTAGCGAATTAAACGCCTTTCTGTTTATCGCGCTGGAGGCGATGACGTCAGAATGTGACGTCGCCGAGGTAACACACCCACCATTTTCATTTTCAACACATTACAAACACCGGGTCTCAGCTCTGTTATTTTCCGTTTTTTTGACTATTTTTTGGAACCTTGGAGACATCATGCCTCGTCTGTGTTTTGTCGGAGGGTGTAACAACACTAACAGGGAGGGATTCAAGTCGCACCACTGGCTCGAAGATGCGAAAGTGTCTGCCGCCAGACCCCCATTGAATGTGCCAGAGTGTCTCCACATTTTACCGGCGGTGCTAAGACAGACATGGCACAGAGATGTATGGATAACCTGCAGATGCATTTGCAACGATAGTCAACGAAATCACAAAGGTGAGTTTTGTTGATGTTGACTGCCAGCTAATCGATGCTAACATGCTACGCTAATCGATGCTAAAATGCTATTTACCGCCGGTGCTAAAGCAGACATGGCACAGAGATGTATGGATAACCTGTAGATGCATTTGCAACTATATTACGTTTCCTTCCACCCACATTTAATGCGAAACAAACACTTACCAATCGACGGATTTAAGTTGCTCCAGTGTCAAAAGATGCGAAAGTCCTGATCGTTTGGTCCGCACATTTTACCGGCGATGCTAACGCAGCTATTCGGCCATGCTATGGCTATGAATAGCGTCAATAGCTATTCGCTCAATAGCTTCAGTTTCTTCTTCAATACTTTCATACTCCAACCATCTGTTTCAATACATGCGTAATCTGTTGAATCGCTTAAGTCGGTGAAATCCGAGTTTGAATCCGAGCTAATGTCGCTATATCTTACTGTGGTATTCCCATTGTTTGTTTACATTGGCAGCACTGTGTGACGTCACAGGGAAATGGCCAGTGTCTTCGCAGAGAGCCGAAAATAAGGCACTTTAAAGCTTTATTTAGGGATATTCCGAGACCGGTAAAATTTAGAAAAAAACTTCAAAAAATACAACAAGCCACTGGGAACTGATTTTTATTGTTTTTAACCCTTTTGAAATCGTGATACTGTTCCCCTTTAAGGCACACTCCCAATATTGTTGTCCGGGTGGAAATTCGGGAGAATGGTTGCTCCGGGAAGATTTTGGGGGGGGAATTCGGGATTCTCCTGGAAAAATAGTGAGGGCTGGCAAGTATGAGAATTAGCGCTGGATGCAGTGATAAAGCGGCACTGCCACTGAATAATACCGGCGGGCCACCTCTAATGTTAATTTATTATTGCCTCAAGGGCCAAATTAAATTACACGGCGGGTTAAATTTGGCCCGCTGGCCAGAGTTTGACACCCATGCGCTAGAGCAGGGGTAGGGAACCTATGGCTCGCGAGCCAGATGTGGCTCTTTTGATGACTGCATCTGGCTCTCGGATCAATCTTAGCTGACATTGCTTAATACGATAAGTAATGAATGATTACACTTGTAATCAGTGTTAAAAATAATGTTCAAAATATAAAATATTCTCATGCATTTTTAATCCATCCAGCTGTTTTCTACCACACCCGTTCAAGAATTTGCGTTAATGGTAAGAAGTTATTTATTTATTCCTGGTTAGTGTGGGGCTTGCCCCTCCTGGGTTTTGTCAGACCACCAAGGACCAACATGAGCGCCTGTTTCAGGGTTACAATATTGTTTTATTTTTCAATAAGTCTCTCAGTTGCTTTCCAGTAATTGTATTTTTCTCTTTCGTTTTCGCTCGCGCTCTGGCTCCAGCCCCAACCCCGTCTCTCCTCCTGGCTGCTGCTTATAACAGAGCGACAGGTGATTCGATAACAAGGCACAGATGGGCCATCTACGCACCTGTCGCTGATTTCGAGGCCGGTCCTGGCACACCCCAGTTCGCTGCAGGCCCGCGGGCCACGCCCCCTCCACAGTTAGCTTCAGAATAACAATGTTATTACAAAGAATAAGAGACCTATTATACTCTAGAAATGTTGGTCTTACTAAAAATGCACGCGTTTAGTTTTGTTCAGTGTGAAAAAATATATTATATGGCTCTTACGGAAATACATTTTAAAATATTTGGCTTTTTGGCTCTCTCGCCGCTAGAGCGTATCTCAGCCGCATTCACCCTGGACAAGTCGCCACCTCATCACAGGGCAATGACAACAACAAGTCCTTCCATCCATCTTCTTCCGCTTATCCGAGGTCGGGCCGCGGGGGCAGCAGCCTAAGCAGGGAAGCCCATACTTCCCTCTCCCCAGCCACTTCGTCCAGCTCCTCCCGGGGTATCCCGAGGCGTCCCAGGCCAGAAGGGAGACAAAGTATTCCCAACGTGTCCACCCGGCAGAGGAAACTCATTTTGCTTGTACCCACGATCTTGTCCTTTCGGTCATAACCCAAAAATTATGAAAATAGGTGGGAATTGGAACGTAGATCCATCGGTAAATTGAGAGCTTTGTCTTCCGGCTCAGCTCCTTCTTCACCACAACAGATCGATACAACCTTACAATCCACTCTTCCCTCACTCGTGAGGTACTCGAACTCCTCCACTTGGGGCAGGGTCTCCTCCCCAACCCGGAGATGGCACTTTTCCGTACGAGAACCACGGACTCGGACTTGGAGGTGCTGGTTCTCATCCTAGTCGCTTCACCCTCGGCTGCGAACCGATCCAATGAGAGCTGAAGATCCTGGCCAGATGAAGCCATCAGGACCACATCATCTGCAAAAAGAAGAGACCTAATCCTGTAGCCACCAAACCGGATAGAAATTCTGTCCACAAAAGTTATAAACAGAATCGGTAACAACAACAACAAGTCATGAGCAGTCATTCCTCGTTCCAGAACAGCATACTTTTTTTCCGGTTCCAGCACGGAATGACAAGATCCGCCTTCAGGATCAACTGGAATAAAGATTCAGTGACCTCTGACCTCACAAATGCTATTTACGAATTGAAAAACATGCTCACACCCCCATATTTTCCACTTTTAAGCACATATATCCTCCATACTCACTTCATGTAGAGGTCAATGCCACTATAGGTGCATCCAGAAAAAAACAAATGTTTTTCAAACTTGCTAAGGTGTTTGAAAAAGGCAGAAATAATCTTTATTTATTTTATTATCATTATTTCCGATGGTGAGCGACTCACTGACGGAGTAGTCGCCTTGAATAATTCCCAAACTGTTGCTTCCAGACCACAAATAGAAAATAATAGAATATAACTGACTTTTTAGGGACTGAATGTCCCTTTGGGACAGAGGACTCAATTGTATTTCTAAGGTTTTATTATTATTTATTATTCTGCTGACTCTTTGAAGTGTAATTTGACCCCCTTTACATGCTTCAAAACTCACCATATTCGACACACACATAAAGACTGGCGAAAATTGCCATCTAATAAAAAAACAAACAAACCCCAAAACTCAAAATTGCGCTCTAGCGCACCCTAGGACAAAAACAAAAACATGAAACAAAAACCTCTATGTAGGTCTGACTTAAACCTAAATTTCATACACTGACATCCCTCAGAAAAAATCAACAGGAAGTTGGCAAAAAATCCTTAAAAACAAAAGTTTCCTAAAAAAATGTCATTTTTGCCTCTTTGAGCTGTAATTTGACCCCCTTAAAATGCCTTAAAACTCACTAAGGACTGGCGAAAATTGCCATCTAATAAAAAAAAACAAAAACCCAAAACTCAAAATTGCGCTCTAGCGCACCCTAGGAAAAAAACAAAAACATGAAACAACAACCTCTATGTAGGTCTGACTTAAACCTAGATTTCATACACTGTCATCCCTCAGCAAAAATCAACAGGAAGTTGGCAAAAAATCCTTAAAAACAAAAGTTTCCTAAAAAATGTCATTTTTGCCTTTTTGAGATGTAATTTGACCCCCTTAAAATGCCTTAAAACTCTCCAAGGACTGGCGAAAATTGCGATCTAATAAAAAAATAAATAAAATAAAATAAAAAAACTCAAAATTGTGCTCTAGCGCCCCCTAGGAATAAAACACAAACAAAACTGCTCATAGGAAGAAAACACAGACAAAACTGCTTGTAACTTCAGGTAAGAATGTTGTAGAGACATGAAATAAAAACCTCTATGTAGGTCTCACTTAGACCTACATTTCATTCATTTACATCCTTCAGCAAAAATCAACAAGAAGTTGGATATTACCCCTTCAAAACAAAAGTTTTGTAAAAACCCATCACCTTTTTTCAAACATTATCTCCTCTGAGCGCGTTTGTTGTGTCGGCTCCAAACTCGCACAGAAGAGAGAGTGAACCCTTCTGATTAAAAGATGCGAAAAGAGTTTTAATAAAAGCTCAGGTTGTGATTTTACGAGCCTTCAAATAACTTCTGCGCTGATGCTGCTGCGCTGCTGCCGTCTCAAGATGGCCGCTTAAAAGCAGGAAGCACCAGCGTGACCACACAATGCAGAGACGGTAGGTACTGTGCGGGTAAAGATATGTAGACTGGGTGAAAGAAGGAGGCACCAGTTTGACTCCAGGATACAGAGAAGGTAGGTAATGTGCAGGTAAAGATATGTTGTCTGGGTGATGGCAGGAAGCACCACCGCGTATGGTTCACAGAAAGAAGCACCAGTGTGACCCCAGGACGCAGGGAAGGTAGGTAAAGTGCAGGTAAAGATATGTTGAATGGGTAAAGGCAGGAAACACCAGCAAAAGTCGGTCCCGTCCATCGCTGCTTGCAGCTTTAATTATCATTATTTCCAACTCACTGACAGGCAGAGTAGTTGCCTTGAATAATTCCCAAACAGTTGCTTCGAGACCACAAATAGAAAAGAATAGAATATAACTGACTTTTTTGTCATTATGTTTGCATTATATTAAGGACTCCAACCTATGGTGCGGTATTGGGAACAAACATGGGGTAAAAATAAATTACACAAGGGGTAATCAATCATACTAATGGCCTGATCTAATAAGATTGTGGAGAGGCGGAGCCGACGGGCCGACGGCGGGGCAAGGCACGCTGGAGCCCTGCCCAAGATGGCTGCAAGGAGGCGGAGAATGCGGCGGAATGGAGAGGCGGGGCGTACGGGGAGCAACGCCGCCGCAATCTAATTCAGGTGCGTGGACCGGCAGACAATCAACATATCTCCTCGCTGTGTATAAAAGGGGAGAAGGAGGAGAGATCGGGGGAGAAGGAGGAGAGTCCACAGCAGATGAAGAGCAAGAGCGCCAAAGAGCACACGAGAGACGGAGACGCGGCCGGCTGAAAAGCGACCGAGGAGAGAGCAGCGGAGAAGAAGCTGAAAAGCGACCCGACTGGAATTGAGCTTTATTGAAAAACAAACAAGAGTCAAACCTGCTGGAAAGAGATGTCCTTCCTTGATGGTCCGTGGAACCCGCACGACGACAGCAAGCGACTGTCACAAATATCTAAATAGGTGTTAAAACTGTTGTGTCTTTTGTAAAATTGATAAGTGTACCAATTTAAATTCGATTTTTGCGTGGATACCAGCTGTTACCATGGAGACACTCATTTACCCTCCTTATACATGGCCTCATGTCGTACCATTCTGCCCTGTTTCATTATGTTCTTGACATGCAGCACACAAATATAAATAGTAAGTGGGTTATAGTTGTATAGTGCTTTTCTACATTCAATTTACTCAAACTGTTTTGACACTATTCACCCATTCACACACACGTTCACACAAGCTTTCACACATGCTTGGCCCTAACCACGACCCATCAGGAGCAAGGGTGAAGTGTCTTGCTCAAGGACACAACGGCTGTGATGACGTTGGTAGAAGGTGGGGATTGAACCAGGAACTCTCAGGTTGCTGGCAAGGGCACTTCCCCACACACCGCCACGCCGTCCCCATATAATATGAAACACCTGTTAAGCACGCCAACGCTGCTCTCGGGAGGCTCTGCGGTGTGGTGATGGTGGGCCCGAAATGATCCCGATGCGAGAAAATGCATATTGCAAAAATTATTTATTTTTTAATTTTTTTATGTTGACGATTTATTATAAAAGGTGAAAAAAATCAAGACGGATGAAAAAAGAGATACAATGCGAGGCTTGAGTCGCAACTTTTCAGTGCAACAAAACAAGCCCAATACGTTTAATGCATTTTAATGATTAATTGTTAGTTAAATCTTCTAAAAATGGTTCTTCAAGTGCAATCAGAACCATATGCAACGTAAGAGTTTTTGTTAAAATAACGCCAAAACATTTTTTTTTAGGTGGCCACCTTTGTTTTAAAAGTATCAAAATACATTTTGGTACCAAACTATCGGGACAACCCTAAATCCCAAGTGTCTTTTTTAGATTTGTTTCAGAGCTGCTTTCGCTGCACTGGTCTCACTGGGGCCTTCACAGCATGACCCAGCCAAGGCCATTGCAGAGGATTATTTTCGGTAAGTTGAGCAAACACATATATTCTGCACATCCTTAACAACCCTAAATTCTAAGTGTGAAGACTGGTAGGCATTGTGGTGCCGGGTTCGATTCCCTCGAGGATGGGTTGACGTAAACACAACAAAGGTAAAACTTAAAACAAAAAGAGAGCTCTGAACAGAAATACTGGCGCTATTAAAAGACAAACCAAAAACGATAGTATGAAAACTAGGAAATACAAACAGAAAACTAGACATGGCATGAAAGCACAAAAATGTAAAAACAAAAACAATTAGCATGTGAGCTAAGAAAAGGCAGGTGGCTTAGCATATGAGCTAGCGAGAATAAACGTAGAAAAGTAGCAGTCGTCACCTGTTGCATGAGAGCAAATTTTTATGGACCCGGACTGAACAAAGAAAAGAGGGAGGCTTATATAGGAGAGTGATTATGAGTAGCAGGTGTGCGGGAACCGAGACTAGCAGGTGGACTGATGAGTGACAATGGTGATAAAGCAAACAGGAAATAAGGAGTCAGATGGAAAGATATACAAAATGGAAAAATAAATAATATGTGGAGATCCGAGCAGCGGATCGCAACAAAGTGTCTTTTTTTAGATTTTTTTCAGAGCTGCTTTCGCTGTACTGGTCTCACTGGGGCCTTTTATAGCATGACCCAGACTGCAGAGGATTATATTCTGTAAGGCGAGTAAACACATTTATTCTGCACATCCATGAAGCTTTAGGCGCTAAATAAGTTGTTTTCTCTGTTTTTCAAGAGGCACAATCTTCTACACACAAGCTTAGGAGATCAGCTTTTCATGGGCTACCACGTTTTCATGTGTTTTATCCCAAGCAAACCTAAACCTGAAAACGTAATTTGTTGATACACAAACACGCCCGACTAACATTCAATTACGAGGCTTGAGTCGCAACTTTTCAGTGCAACAAAATTGTTCTTCGAGTGCAATAAGAACCATATGTATCGTAAGATTTTTTGTTTTTTGCCACTCCCCTACCCTCAGCGACCGCTCCCTCTCCTCTCTCGCCCACACACTCACTGAGGTCACTCACCTGCTGTCACACAATAAAGGGCCACACACACATATGCTTCTCTCATAACAAACGAGTATGCAAGTTGGACAAATGCGGACGTTGTCAGCACCACTGTCTAATTCCAATCAATGCAAGTCATCAGAATCAGGTGATACACTGACTTATATTCTTGTCTTCATGAAAGAAAGGAATCTATATGTGTTAAACATTTTTGTATTATCATTAAACACCATTAACTTGTTAACAAAAATGTGCCTCTCATTAAAAAACAAATATAAATTATAAATATGAATGAGGTAGATCCCCTCGACTTGGTCAATTGAAAAGTAGCTCGCCTGCAGAAAAAGTGTGAGCACCCCTGCCCTAGCCCTACCCCTCTAACCCTAATCCTAACCAAATAACTCTTAATTGAGTCTTTGTTACTTAGATTATGTTCCTCATACTAACAAGGTACCAAGCTTTTTGTTATATTTTTATCCAACCCCTTGATCATGACAGACTATATGTAAAAAGGAACATTTCAAATTGTTCTTTGAGTGAAACAAGAAAAAACTAAATGTGTTTAATGCCTTTTGATTTATACTTTAACCTTGTAAAATGTATATTTGAGAAAAATAGGAAACGTGTGTATTGTATTGTATGATTTTCTGTTAAAATATTAATAATAATAATAGATTTTCTTTCTAAAAAAGCACTTTGAAGTGAGCAAAAAACCTCAAAGTGCTACAGTGTATTAAAAAAATAAATACAAAAATAAATAATAATAATAAAAAGATAATAAAAAAAAACTATAACAGCCTAATAGCTAGAACTACTATGCATATATCTATAAAAAGAAGCCTTTTTAATAAATCAATCAATCAATGTTTATTTATATAGGCCTAAATCACAAATGTCTCAAAGGACTGTACAAACCATTACGACTACGACATCCTCGGAATAACCCACAAAAGGGCAAGGAAAACTCACACCCAGTGGGCAGGGAGAATTCACATCCATTCGGACACCAGTGACAATGCTGACTATGAGAAACATTGGAGAGGACCTCAAATGTGGGCAACCCCCCCCTCGGGGACCGAAAGCAATGGATGTCGAGCGGGTCTAACATGATACTGTGAAAGTTCAATCCATAGTGGATCCAACACAGCCGCGAGAGTTCAGTTCAAAGCGGATCCAAGACAGCAGCGAGAGTCCCGTCCACAGGAAACCATCCCAAGCGGAGGCGGATCAGCAGCGTAGAGATGTCCCCAACCGATACACAGGCGAGCGGTCCATCCTGGGTCCCGACGAGCGGTCCATCCTGGGTCTCGACTCTGGACAGCCAGTACTTCATCCATGGTCATCGGACCGGACCCCCTCCACAAGGGAGGGGGGGACATAGGAGGAAAAAGAAAAGAAGCGGCAGATCAACTGGTCTAAAAAGGAGGTCTATTTAAAGGCTAGAGTATACAGATGAGTTTTAAGGTGAGACTTAAATGCTTCTACAGTGGTAGCATCTCGAACTGTTACTGGGAGGGCATTCCAGAGTACTGGAGCCCGAACGGAAAACGCTCTATAGCCCGCAGACTTTTTTTGGGCTTTAGGAATCACTAATAAGCCGGAGTCTTTTGAACGCAGATTTCTTGCCGGGACATATGGTACAATACAATCGGCAATATAGGATGGAGCTAGACCGTGTAGTATTTTATACGTAAGTAGTAAAACCTTAAAGGGCACAGGAAGCCTTTTAAGCCTTTTTTAAAAGCATCCACAGTCTGTGGTGCCCTCAGGTGGTCAGGTAGAGCGTTCCAGAGACTGGTTTCCCATTATTCGTAGCCGATATTGCCATTTTTTATAGTTGCCTTTATTTTGAAAAGTATCGATATACATTTTGGTACCGGTACTGGTATCACATTATTGGTATCGAGACAACCCTAATCTAAATATAAAAATGGCAAAAATAAAGCTTTCGTTACAAAGGAATGTTACTGCCAAAGATGCTCCAATCTGAGGTTGTGGTCGCAGTACCCATATGAGCAAAGTCATCAGATCAGTACAAGCCACAAAACGCCTGAAGCGCCGGTGAAGGACGGGCGTGTTTGAGACCACTGAATCTAATCAATGAGATAATCAATAAGTGGGGTCTGGAGGAAAGGGATTACTTAGAGCTGGAGGAAACACTCGGCCAGCCATTCACTCATCTTGATTAAAGGCCATTCTTGGTGGCTCGGCGACCGCCTGTTGCACTGTGGGCCGATACCAGATCTCACGGTCAATTGTGTGCCAGAATCCCTTTAATTACTCAGGTATTGTCTCCGTGGTCTAGAGGGTAGACATGCGGATATGAGCGAGGTTTGAGGTTTATGAACTACCCCCAAGACATTGATCTCTCCTCCTCCAAACACTCATTTCCTGGGTTTATTATGTGCAATGACGCAGCGGAAGCAGGCAACTCCCACCCTCGGCGTTCTGTCGGAAAAACAGGCCGCTCCGCACAAAGCTCGGGAGGAATTGTAACGGAGCCAAATAAACGGCAACATAAGACGGATTAGGCACGCTGCGAGTGACTTACAAGGGTTCCCGCGAAGCCGTAGTCCGCTCCGGGCTACGTTATGTGCCGCCACGACTCAAGCCTCGTAATTAAATGTTAGTCGGGCGTGTTTGCGTACCAACAAATAACGTTGTCGCCCGCTTATGTTAAACACTCGGTACAAGGTTCAGCAACCCATGCTGGGTTTTTATAAATGGTGCGGCAGTTGCAGGCTTAGGTAGTAAGAGGATTGGTTCTCTTAAAAAAACAGAGCAGAACTTATTTAGCGCGTAGATTTTCATGGATGTGCAGAATATACAAATCCCATTTCCATATGAGTTGGGAAATTGTGTTAGATGTAAATATTGTCAGGCTTTGGTAAAAGGATTGGACTCCGATGCAGAGTTGGGACTTTAGACAGGCTTTCATTTTGACAATTTCCTTCTACCTCATCACAAAAATAAACTACTCGGCGAAAAGGTTCCAGAAAAAGAAGGAACAACCGAAAATCACTCCGAACGGAGGAAAACACAGAAGTAAAGACAAACTATAAACAAAAAAACGCTCCAACAGGAGGTCCAAAACAACATCTATGAAAATTTCTATACTACCTAATCTAATAAAGTATTTAACAAAAATAGTCACTCAAAAAGTTGAGGAATGAATGAAAAACTTTTAACTGAAACTTACCACTGCGGCTGAATAACTAAATCAAAATCACTCTGCTGAGGAGGAAGAAAGGAAAACTCAAAATATTCATAAAGGGGTTCAGGATCAAGGGGCATACGCACAAGACAAGGCAAGGCATGGACAAAGACATGGACGCTAGAGAGCACGAATAAACCAGACAATCTGGCACAGAAGAAAGGAAGGAGTGAGCTTATAAACACATGAAGGTAATAGGGAACAGCTGGAAATAATCAGAGAACAGGGATGACGTCAGACTGATGACACAAAAGAAAGGGCAAGTGACCTGAAACGAGAGGAGAGTTACTTTTCAAATTAAAACCATAAGACAAAAAAAACCAAAACAAGACATCCCCCCACCGCAGTGTGACAAATATAAACGGAATACAATGATTTGCAAATCCTTTTCAACCCATAGTCAAGTGAATGCACTACAAAGACAAGATATTTGTTGTTCAAACTCATAAACTTGATTATGTTTAGCAAATAATAATGAACTTAGAATTTCATGGCTGAAACACGTGCCAAAGTAGATGGGAAAGGGCATGTTCACCACTGTGTTCCATCACCTTTTCTTTTAACAACACTCAATAAATGTTTGGGAACTGAGGAAACTAATTGTTGAAGCTTTGAAAGTGGAATTCTTTCCCATTCTTGTTTTTATGTAGAGCTTCAGTCCTTCAACAATCCGGGGTCGTATTTTACGCGTCATTTAACGCCACACATTTTCGATGGGAGACAGATCTGGACTGCAGGCGGGCCAGGAAAGTATCCGCACCCTTTTTTTACGAAGCCACGCTGTTGTTACACATGCTGAACGTGGCTTGGCATTTTCTTGCTGAAATAAGCAGGGGCGTCCATGAAAAAGACGGCGCTTAGATGGCAGCATATGTTCTTCCAAAACTTGTATGTACCTTTCAGCATTAATGGTGCCTTCACAGATGTGTAAGTTACACATGCCTTGGGCACTAATGCACCCTCACACCATCACAGATGCTGGCTTTTGAACTTTTTCTGGATGGTTCGCTTTCCCTTTGGTCCGGATGACAAGATGTCGAATACTTCCAAAAACAATTTGAAATGTGGACTCCTCAGACCACAGAACACTTTTCCACTTTGCATCAGTCCATCTTAGATGATCTCGGGCCCAGAGAAGCCGGCGGCGTATCTGGATGTTGTTGATAAATGGCTTTCACTTTGCATTGTAGAGCTTTAACTTGCACTTACAGATGTAGCGATGAACTGTATTTAGTGAAAGTGGTTTTCTGAAGTGTTCCTGAGCACATGTGGTGATATCCTTTAGAAACTAATGTCGGTTTTTGATAATGTGCCGTCCGAGGGATCGAAGGGCACGGTCATTCAATGTTGGTTTCCCGCCATGCTGCTTACTTGGAGTGATTTCTCCAGATTATGTTAACCTTTTGATGATAATATGGACCGTAGATGTTGAAATCCCTAAAGTTCTTGCAATTGCACTTTGAGAAACGTTGTTCTTAAAATGTTTGACTATTTGCTCACGCAGTTGTGGACAAAGGGGTGTACCTCGCCCCATCCTTTCTTGTGAAAGACTGAGCATTTTTTGTGAAGTTGTTTTTATACCCAATCATGGCACCCACCTGTTCCCACACACCTGTGGAATCTTCCAAATAAGTGTTTGATGAGCATTCCTCAACTTTATCAGTATTTTTTGACACCTTTCCCAACTTATTTGTCACGTGTTGCTGGCATCAAATTCTAAAGTTAATGATTATTTGCCCAAAAAAACATGTTTATCAGTTTGAACATCAAATATGTTGTCTTTGAAGCATATTCAACTGAATATGGGTTGAAAATGATTAGCAAATCATTGAATTCCATTTATATTTACATCTAACATAATTTCCCAACTCATATGGAAATGGGGTTTGTACATTTTACATTAGATTGGGTTTAATTTAATACAACCTATGTCCCAAAACTCATCGATGAAAGATTCCCTAAATAGCTTCCGTTCCAGATATCAAACACAGCTCACTTTGAGGGGACTTGGGAATCTTAGAAGAATGTAATAGGTATTTGATTAAAAATTGTCTTGGCAGAGTGACAGAGATTTTCATTTGGCTAACATCTCCTCCAGGTTTGCTGCAGCTCCTGTAATTGTGAGGTTTGGCTCGATCAAATAAAAGCGTTTTGTTCAACGATTCCTCACCAACGTCATCTTTTATCCATTCACACCACCAAGTCGTCCTCAGGTCCGGACGAGGAAGACAAGACCAACAATATACAACAAATGCCTTCCCACTGAGATGAGCGTGACAACAGACAGATTCTGACTGGCCCCGCCTTGGTTCACGTCTGCCCCTAGACCAAGGGTCGGGAACCTTTTTGGCAGAGAGAGCCAAGAATCCAAATATTTTAAAATGTATTTCCGTAAGAGCCATATAGTTATTTTTTTTAACACTGAACACAACAAAACGTGTGCATTTTTAAGTGAGACCAACATTTCTAGAGTATAATAGGTCTCTTATTCTTTCTCATAACATTGTTATTCTGAAGCTAACTGTGGCGGGGGCGTGGCCTGCGGGCCTGCAGCGAAGCAGGGAGTTGCCAGTACCGGCCTCGAAATCAGCGACAGGTGCGTAGAAGGCCCACCTGGGCCTTGTTATCTACTCGACTGTCGCTCTGTTATAAGCAGCAGCCAGGAGGAGAGACGGGGTTGGGGCTGGAGCCAGAGTGTGAGCGAGAACGGAAGAGAAAAAGACAATTGCTGGAAAGCAACTAAGAGACTTATTGAAAAAAACAAAACTGAAACAGGCTCTCATGTCGGTGCTCGGTGGTCTGAAGAACCCCCAGGAGGGCAAGCCCCACACGAACCAATAATATATAAGTAATTTCTTACCATTAACGCAACTTCTTGAACTGGTGCGGTACAAAAAACGAATGGATGGATTAAAAATGCACAAGAATGTTTTATGTTTTGAACATTATTTTTAACACTGTGATTACAAGTGGAACTATTCATTACTTATCGTGTTAAGCAATGTCAGCTCTTATTTATCCGAGAGCCAGATGCAGTCATCAAAAGAGCCACATCTGGCTCGCGAGCCATAGGTTCCCTACCCCTGCCCTAGACGAATGTCACCGGGCGTCGACTCAGTTTGCGGTGAAAAGTTTGCATTTTTCATAGGCGGGATGTTCAATGGTAGCCAGAGAAATGTTGCACGTTTTCCTGCAACCAGATTTTCACTCAGTCGTTTTATTATACGGGTTAAACCTAAAACATTAGAATAGGGTTGTGAACGACTCACACTGTTGTCATGCTGGTTCCATGGACCACTCAGGAAGGACATTGCTTTTGAGCAGGTTTGACTCTTATATTTTCAATCAATCAATCAATCAATGTTTATTTATATAGCCCTAAATCACAAGTGTCTCAAAGGGCTGCACAAACCACAACTTAATCCTCGGTACAGAGCCCACATAAGGGCAAGGAAAAACTCACACCCAGTGGGACATCGGTGACAGTGACAATGATGACTATGAAAAACCTTGGAGAGGACCGCATATGTGGAAAGAAATAGATGCGTGTTCTTGTCTCACATAGATGTTAGGGTAGGGTACTGAATCCTCTACATTTTTGACCATGGCCCAATCCTGATTCACGTATATGACTCTTTTATTTTTTAAAATAAAGCTTTGTCTTCAGGTCGGATCGCTTTCAGCTGCTCTCTCCTTCTGCTCGCTCACGGTCCGCTTTTCAGCCGCCGTTGTCGTCGTTTTCGTATGCTCTTTGTTTCCGTTCCTCGGTCGCTCCTCCTCCTTCTGCCCCGATCTCTCCTCTTTCTCCCCTTTTATTCATCGTGCGGCGTCACTCCTGGCACGCCCCGCCTCTCCGCTCGGCCGCATTCTCCGCCTCCCTGCCGCCATATTGGGCCAGGCTCAAGCGTGCCCTGCCGCTCCAACTCTCCACAATGGTGTTAAAGTCCATTCATGTCCGCAATTAACTTCAAATGTGAAAGTAACCTGTAATATAAACTCATTACATGCAAAGTGAGATATTCTGATCGTCATGACTTACAGTTTTTGAAACATTTCTGAGATTTGCAATTCAAGGTTTTCATCAACTGCAAGCCATAATCACCCAAAATATAACCAAAGAAGGCTTGACATATCTCACTCTGCATTTAATATGTTAATATCGCATGTTACTTAATGTTATATTGCTGTGTAATTTGCACATGATTACATTCTACAGAATAACATTAATTTCTGTAACACTTTAGTATAAGGAACATATTTACCATTAATTAGTTGCTCATTAACATGAAAATTAGTAACATATTGGCTCTTAATAAGTCATTTTTAAGTACTTATTAATGCCTTATTCTGTATGGCCTTAGTATACAAGCAGTAAGCCATGAACTAAGAGTCTTCCCTCAATAACCTCAGAATTATTACTTATTAGTAACCCTAACCGTAACCCAGATATGTTCCCTTAGTGTCCAAATAAGTCTAAATTAAATATCTGTTATTTAGAATATATATTTTTTTATATATTTTTTTTCCTTCTATGCTACGTATGTACTTCTGAAGACCTCTTTGTAGGCTTTGTAAGGTCTCGTTACCTCTAAACTAAACAGCGTTTATGCTAATCCACCCCCCCACCCCCACAATACGAATTAAAAGAACTGTTAAGGAACCGAATCGTGTCAGGTTCAAACACTGATGACATCTACTAAACAGACAAGAAGCAAGGAACCATGCAGAGACAACCATGCAGAGTTCAATTTAGCTCATGAGGAGAACGCATGGAGCTGCACACTCAGTCACAGTCTTGTCCTACGCTCTAAGTTTAAGCTCCTGCGTCTGTCTATTTATTCAGGAGTTCCACAGTCAACATCACTGAGGCCGCCTCTGAAAGGAGAGGTCACATATATTATGCAAATTAGGTCCAGTACAGGGGCTTCACGGTGAGAGAGGGGTTAGTGCATCAGACTCACAATACGAAGTTCCTGCAGTCCTGAGTTCAAATCCAGGCTCGGGAGCTTTCTGTGTGGAGTTTGCATGTTCTCCCCGTGAATGCGTGGGTTCCCTCCGGGTACTCCGGCTTCCTCCCACTTCCAAAGACATGCACCTGGGGATAGGTTGATTGGCAACACTAAAATTGGCCCTAGTGTGTGAATGTGAGTGTGAATTTTGTCTGTCTATCTATGTTGGCCCTGAGATGAGTTGGCGACTTGTCCAGGGTGTACCCCGCCTTCCGCCCGATTGTAGCTGAGATAGGCGCCAGCGCCCCCCGCGACCCCTAAAGGGAAAAAGCGGTAGGAAATGGAAGGTCCAGTACGCACAATACGTGACGGAATGTGCTGAGGGCCTAGTGATTTCGCCTTTTCTCTGCTTCGTCTGCGTGCTGTCGTCTTATCTGTGTTGAGGTCCTTAAAGTCCCTGGCTGTTAGTGGCCTTGTGATTTCGCCTTGTCTCTGCTTCATCTGCGGGCTGTCGTCTTATCTTCGTTGAGGTCCTAAAAGTCCTTGGCTGTTAGTGGGCTAAAACAAAGATAACATCTGCGGCTGAGGCCACTCAGACAAGACGTTTTGTCCTTGCACAGATAGAAAACATGCAGCTTGAGCACAATAGCTAATAACTATAGCAACGGATTTTAAGCATACTGAAGTTGTGTGATAATTTATACATGATTTTTTAAATAAATTGTTAAGCAGAATCGAAAATGGAATCGGAAAGGGAAAATTCAGATCAATTCCCAGCCCAAGGTTGAACGGTTTGCAAAATCCAAGGCTTTGTTTTAATTTTGGTTGGGTGTATTTTATTTTGAAGTTAAGTTAAAGTACTAATGATTGTCACACAAACACTAGGTGTGGTGAAATGTGTCCTCTGAATTTGACCCATTCCCTTATCCACGCTCTAGGAGGTGAGGGGAGCAGTGGGCAGCAGCGGTGGACGCGCCCGGGAAATATTGAGATTAACCCCCTGAACAGGGATTTGAATCTTGGATTAAGTCTGATGCTCTACCGAGTGAGCTATCCAGGCTTTGTGTTATTTTTAACTCCCCAGAATACCATGCATCCCAATATTCCACTGTTTCCGCTGATCAATCATGTCAGATATAAGTCACGAAGCCGTCGATATTTTGTTTGTCGTACGGTATAGATCTTGCATGCACTTGTGTCTCAGCTCCATACTTTTAAGGCCGTCTCTGATGTTTGAGGTAAGGTTTCGTGCCGTTGAAACTCTCAGGAAAGGATTGCATAAGGTGCTCATCTGAGAGATTTTTAAAATAATACACACGTCATTGCACATGTAATATATCTCTATATTGATGGGCAGAGGTGTTATGTTCCAGTCATCTGCTGTGCTTTTTGTTTTTTTTTCGGGCTGGGACGAAATGTGCCGAACAGCTGGTGAATTACTTTTTATGTGAACGGACATATTTTTTTAAACTCCACTCATGTAGATGGACTATTTTTTTTTATTTATTTATTTTTACCGCCGGTGTAGAAGAACTGTGTTTTTTGAAGTAACTCAAACACTGCCGACTGGGGGCTGGACTTTAGCCGCTCGTTAGCTAGCCCTGTCTTAAAGCACCTCTTCCGATGGGCTTTTCAATCAATCAATCAATGTTTGTTTGTATAGCCCCACATCACAAATGTCTCAAAGGACTGCACAAATCATTACGACTACGACATCCTCGGAAGAACCCACAAAACGGCAAGGAAAACTCACACCCAGTGGGCAGGGAGAATTCACATCCAGTGGGACGCCAGTGACAATGCTGACTATGAGAAACCTTGGAGAGGACCTCAGATGTGGGCAACCCCCCCTCCTAGGGGACCGAAAGCAATGGATGTCGAGCGGGTCTAACATGATACTGTGAAAGTTCAATCCATAGTGGCTCCAACACAGCCGCGAGAGTTCAGTTCAAGCGGATCCAAGACAGCAGCGAGAGTCCCGTCCACAGGAAACCATCTCAAGCGGAGGCGGATCAGCAGCGTAGAGATGTCCCCAACCGATACACAGGCGAGCGGTCCATCCTGGGTCCCGGCGAGCGGTCCATCCTGGGTCTCGACTCTGGACAGCCGGTACTTCATCCATGGTCATCGGACCGGACCCCCTCCACAAGGGAGGGGGGGACATAGGAGAAAAAAGAAAAGAAGCGGCAGATCAACTGGTCTAAAAAGGAGGTCTATTTTCAGTGTCATAACTTCACTTTTATCATTAGTTTTTAGGCCACAATGAATCCGTTCTCCGCTTTCTGTCTGCTTGTATGTACTTTATGATTGTGCGCTGCCGAACATGCTCGTCTGCTCGTAAAACCAGCAATGACTCGAATCGTCGACAGGGGCATGCTTTCCAGAGTTGGTATATTACCGAAAATGATTCATTGGTATCGTGGAACTATACTACTATACTATACTACCATGAATTGATTAACGTGGACCCCGACTTAAACAAGTTGAAAAAGTTATTCGGGTGTTACCATTTAGTGGTCAGTTGTACGGAATATGTACTGAACTATGCAATCTACTAATAAAAGTATCAATCAATCAATCCAAACTAATTCAGGTAAAACCCTAGATCCATCCATCCATTTTTTTTACAGCTTTCTCCGAAAACGTGCCAATTTGTGAGACCTATACAAAGCCACGGATGGATCCTCTACCTCTTCATCTTGTCTTTAACGCTGAGCATGTCGACAACACAAACGCCTCCGGCTGCACAACTCCGGCGTTGCGCAATGTGTGTGTGTTTGATCAGAACTACCCACACTTCAGTTGTAAAAACCAAGTTCAAAGGAAGAAACTCGATCCGAGCAAAATGTGCTCTGATTCGAGTCAGGTCAGCTAACGGTAGGTTTATGGATTTTTATATATTTTATTCCATATAAAAACTTCCATCCGTAATTTCCACTGACCAACAGTTTCCAAACACTCCTGCAGAGACTGGAGTTCAGTAATTAGCGCTCCCTGACGGAATGGAACATGTTCATTTGTAGTTTAGTAAGTGCGCTGCAGGGAATTTTCACACACTTACACTGAAGTCTCTCAGCCAAGCGAAGTTATTTGAGTGTTCCTAATTTTGGACTGTCACCAAGGAAACGTGTCCTTGCTGCTTTGTAAAAACGATCTGGTCAGTGAGAGAGGTGTCTTGGAACTGGGACATGGCAAGTTTGGCCTACAAAACAGAAATTAAGGATCCCGGTGGGTTGCATGTAGTAATAATAACTGTCGGGTTTTCCCTCATGATATTCCATGAGTTTTGCATTTTCGACATACGCAGATGAGAACACTTTTATTTATTCTATAACAGGCTTCTCAAACTTAATTTATCTGGGGGGCAAATTACTCCAGAATTTATGTGGTAGGCCCTGAGTCATAAATGGTAAATATATATTTTGACACTGTTTAATTGCCCTGGAGACACTTTGCTTGCTTACAGGTAGTTGCTCTTTGTGTTGTCAAATCAGTGTTTGTTGTGTTATTATTTTTGTGTTTGCACTGTTATTACCTCTACCAGTAGGTTAGTTAGTAGGGCAGTCAATCATGATTTGAATCGGTTCTTCAAACAATCAATCAATCAATCAAACTTTATTTATAAAGCACTTTTCACACATAAAAGAAATGCAACACAACGTTGCTGTACAAAGTTAAAAACAATACCACGGTGACCCACATCCCTCATTATCACACACATAACAAACACACGTACAAATATATGCAAATATATGGTCCAATGATTACCATGACTGAGTACAGAGGAGACATGTGAATAGACACTATCACAGGAGTCATCTGCACCAGGAGGTCTGATAACCCCTCAGGCAGATGGAAAATAAAAATATTAAAACTTGTAAAATAGTAAAAACCATGAGTAGAGATAAATAATAAAATACAAATAAGACAAATAAAGATTAATATAAAACATTTAAATACAACAAATACAAATAGATAAATAAATAAATACATAAAAAACAAAAAAAATACAAAAAAATGCAATATATATATATATATATATATATATATATATATATATATATATATATATATATATATATATATATATATATATATATATATATATGTGGGAAAAATCACAAGACTACTTCATCTCTACAGAACTGTTTCATGAGGGGTTCCCTCAATCATCAAGAGATTTATTGCGCTCTACCACGGTATCGAGCACTATTCTCTAGATAACCAAATCAAGACATATATATATATGTATGTATATATATATATATATATACACATGTATATATATATATATATATATATATATATGTATATATATATATATATATATATATATATATATATATATATATATATATATATATATATATATATATACATATATATATATATATATATATATATATATATATATATATATATATATATATACATGTATGTATATATATATATATATATATATACATATATATATATATATATATATATATATATATATATATATATATATATATATATATATATATGTATATACATATATATATATTTTTTTTAAACAAGACACACAGAAAATTAATACACATTACATGAATAATAACTAAATAAAACTAAATTACATCTTGCATAACTAATCGGATAAAAAATAAAACACAAATTAAATAATTAATATTACGTAAAATCCAAATAAAAAAGGTGGACCTTAAGCCTGCTTTTTGGGGGGTAACTGTTCAATTCCGAATCGATGTTCTATTCAAAACGATTCTCCATTCAAAATTATACTTTTTTTTTATAGCATGGCATGCCAGTTCTATGATTAACTAGATTCCTCTATTAAATAGATACACAGCTTGATCAATTTTCATATTATTTTAAAGAAAACTGGTTTTGTTTTAATAAAATTCGACTCAAATATTGAATAAAGTCAAATACGAATAAGGCAACAAGATAAGTATCCCACACTTCTCTTTTCTATAATAAATATGTACAGCAGATAAGGGCATCTACATCAATAATATAAATTGCCTGAGTGGGTGGACAGTACGAATTAATAATAATTACAAAAAAAAAAAATATATATATATATATATATATATATATGTATATATATATATATATATTTGTTTTTTTTAATTGATTAAGAATAGTTACAAATACAAATTGAGATAATCTGAAATTCTATATTTTTTGACACCCATATGAGTTGGTATAACATAACTCAAAAATGTATGTTTGATGACACTTTCAGGAATAATACAAAATGTGATAAGGAATAAGTGATTAGATGTTGGATGTGATCAGGATCATTTATACGATCTTAAGTTTACGACACAGGGCTGATTTTCTCTGTGCGTATGCCAGCGTCCTCGCCTCCACCCACAGAGACAAAGACAGTGGATGACTGACTATGTGGTGCTGAGACCAAACAAAAAAAATAACAAACATACATAGACAAGGGAATTTTCATGTATTCTTCAGTTAACTACCTCTGCCAGGACATAATTTGCTTGGTTTTTTGTCAGTTTGTTAGACGTATGTTGATTAAACTTTCAATATATGTCAGAAATGGGAAAAGGAACAAGCATTTTTGGGATTTTTTTTAAGAAGGATTTCTTACTGCTGGGAGATAGTCCGGGTTTGAGACCCGTGCTGTGAAGTTTCTGTGCATTTTCAAGGATCTTACTTTGTGTCCAATTAACTTCGGACAGACTCCACCAACTTCCAGACATAAACACGATCCTCTGGATGGTGCAATGCACTCTAATGGCGCTTGTCTACCACCTCAAAGCGCTTTGCAAGGAGGGCTGCATTGTGCACACGACAGAAAAGAAAATTGCATAAACCGACGCGCTACGCCGGAGGCACGGGGTCGGAGGACAGATGGAGAGAAAATGACTCACGAGGAAAAAAAGATAAAATACAGTTCACATACAGGAGGGAGATGCTGTGCGGTGACTACTTCTGAAAATGTCTCTTCGTGTCACAGGAGTCCATCGCACTGATCAGTCGAAGCAGTACATCTCTCGTATGCAATGCTTAAATTATTATCTATTAATAGTGGTGTAAAATGATTAATGGGTAAAGAACCTATCAAGGACAAAAACGACCCATGGATCCAGGTACCACGAACTGCATCTTTTCCCCACCCTACCCCTAACCCTAATCCGATTTTCTAAGACTCTACAACAGGGGTAGGGAACCTATGGCTCTGGAGCCAGATGTGGCTCTTTTGATGACTGCACCTGGCTCTCAGATAAATCTTAGCTTACATTGCTTAACGTGATAAGTAATTAATAATTCCTGTAACGACCGGGTCGCATGGTGATGCGGATTCGTTCTCCCAGGAATGCAGACGAGCCTCGGACACAGCGTTAAGGTAAGAACAAATGATTTATTTAAAAATAAATCAGACTCTGAAAAAGAAAAACTTACTCAAAGCACAGAAGGTAAAACAAAAGAGCTAGCATGGGAGCTAGAAGACAAAACGCCTAGCGTTGAAGCCAGCAGGTACAGAACCGGGAACAGAGGTTGTCATGTGTAGCGTATAGCAAATTACGAAGACGGACTGACTGACGGGAGAAGGCAGGCTTAAATAACGACAGTGATTACAAAAACAGGTGTGTGACCGGAACAAGCGGCAGGTAACAATAATACGTTACTATGGTGACGAAACTAACTCACAGGTGCACAAACAATAAGAAATGGAGTCCAAAACTAACAGAAAACACAAACAAACTAAAAAATCTAAATCGTAATATGATCCGGGCTGCGGATCATAACAAATTCCGCTTGTAATCACAGTGTTAAAAATAACGTTCAAAATATAAAACATTCTCATACATTTTAATCCATCCATCTGTTTTCTACCGCACCTGTTCAAGAACTCGCATTAAAGGTAAGAAGTATTTTTATCCGTCATCACTGAGATTCTGAATAACACTGTTATTAAAAAGAATAACAGACTTATTGTGTGAAGATTTGTCACTTAATTTCTGTTTGTGCTTCTTTGTTTTGTATGTACTTCCCTATCAGTGCTCTTATTTTGTTTCCATTTCCTGCTTGTCCCACTGGGCGCTGTGTTTTTTTTCCACTCACCTGCTGTTGATTAGCAGCTGAGCAACACCTGCTGCCAATCAGCATGTTTCTATAGATTGACTATTGTTTAGAACTGTACATGCAAGACTGCTTCATTCTCCTCTGTTGGTGATATTAAAATCATCTTACCTGCTCTTCGCTCTCCTGGTTCCTGCATCTTGGGGTCGCCACTACTGCTGCCATGCGAGTTTGTGACATATTATACTCTATAAATGTTGGTCTTACTTAAAAATGCAGATATTTAGTTGTATTCAGTGTTAAAAAATAAAATATGGCTCTTGCGGAAATACATTTTAAAATGTTTGGCTTAAATGGCTTTCTCAGCCAAAAAGTTTCCCGACCCCTGCTCTACAATGTCCAAACTGCACCCGTGTAAATCCTGGACGGGGAGGTTCCATTTGCATATAAAAAATGTCCCCAAAATTGGACCTCTTGGGGCCAACGGAACGTTTTTGGAGGAACCTGGAACCTTAAAGTGTCATGTCTGTGTGATTATGTTTTGTTTTTTGGACACTCAGTTCTTGTTTTTGCACTTCCTGGTTTGTTTTGTTACTGTGACTACCCATTAGTTTTCACCTGTTTTCACTTATCATGTCACTGCTGTTTAAGCCTGTCTGTTTCTCTTGTTCGCCCTGGCAACATCACCTCCTTCACACCATCTATCACCTTCTAAAAGATGCCGATGATCCAGGTTACTTTCTTGTTCAAAGTAAGTTTTTTGTTATTCATGCCATAGTGCTAGTTTTTGTTTTCATTGTCAAGTTTGTTCTCTGCCATTGTGCGCGCCTTTTGTTTCTTTATTTTCTTTTCTTTTCTTAGTTTATTTCGAACATGACATACATACAACATTATACATCAGGTAATTTCATCATTTCGCAATACACAATGCATCATGTCCGAAAAGGAGTAGGAAGAAGCAAAGCTTATTTAATCCTACCACTTTTCCACTTTAGAGCGCCCACAAATATCTACATTCATTCACTGACCTTCTTTACAGCAAAATATTAAAATAACAAAATGACATCCATGACTGAGTAACACAGCAGTTTTCTAACATTTACTTAATTATTTCAGTCATTATTAACATACTAAGATGAAGAATATCTTATTTTCAATAAGTTTGAAAGTGTTTCTGATAATACTTCTACTTTGTACTTTGTAAGCACTATTAATTTAAACATCCTCTTAAACTGGATCATTACAGTACAACGTTTAACTTCTTTACTTAATCCATTCCATAATTTAATTCCACATACTGATATGCTAAAAGTTTTAAGTGTTGTATGGGCATACAAATGTTTTAAGTTAGATTTTCCTCTTTATTCCTATTTTTTTAGTTGTAGTGTCAAAATAAAAAGATGTCTCTACCTTCACGCCGTTTCCACTCCATTTCCAAACAATTCACGCTCAAGTCCCAGTCCTGACATAAAGTACCAGCTGAGTGGAAAAACAAGTTAACTTTATATGCTTATTCCTGTTTTTTTGTTAGTTTTTTATCCATTAAGCCATATCAAATTATATCTACAATTCGCAGAGTATATGAGGAAATCAAAATGTCATGAATCCAGTCAGCTATTTTGAATATTCCGCTCCAAATACTTTGGGAAATTTCCGCAGCTTCTGAAAGAATCCCCTTCTCCCAAGAGTCCATCATGTGAAGAGCAACAAACGTTCCGTCAGGCTAGTCAGGTTCCCTTGAAACGGATCTTTTGTCAAATTCATTGAAAGACCAGTTCATCAATTCCATTCTTTAGATTTTGGAGAACAGTGCAGAAAGACATTCTGAGAAAGTTAAAACATGACAACTAAGCAAAGCAGGGGTGATAAGGGAGTGGGAAGGAAAGTGTTGGCCTTTGTTGAGAGCCAGACAGGAAAACTAGATTAGAGTTGGGGAAAAATTACATAGTACGTCCATGTCCTTTAGTTCCTGAATGGACATTATGAACATTTAACCTAAGAACCCACGACCGGCACTACCTCGATTTTGGAAATTAATGTAAAAACAAATATGTTTATTAACATATTCATATTAATCCAAGGGCATTCTACTAATCCAATATGGACTGTTTTGGTTTGTCTCAGAAATGGTCTTTATCAGTTCATGCTCCTAAGACACACCAAACAGTCCAGTTGCGATCCATTGAATGCCATGGGATTCCAATGACCTGGATGAATGAAATCATTCCTAGACGTGTTTATTTACATAATAAATCAAGTTTGAACTATTGACCGCCATAAAACCACAGCAACCTTTCACTGATTTAGCTGCTCTCAAATACGTAAGGGTTTGTATGCTTTTTCACTAAAAGTACATTAGGTTTGATATCCTATTGGCTTTCTATGTTTACCCTTATTTTGGACAATTTGGGATGTCTCAAAACAAATTTATCAACACCCCGAGCCCTAGAAACCGTAAGAAAATTGCTTACAGTTAACTTTATGTCCCTGCTTCGTTAATGGGCGCGTGCTCATCAGATAAAAGTACACATCCTTGGGGATGTACTGCATAGTCAATGTCTACAATAATAAGTATCGTCCTTGGCATCTTTGCCCTGGTTTTTGCTGCTTTCCAAAAAGAGTTGTTTTGCCTCAAGGTCTTCCCTGTACTGCGCACATTATAAACAAGCCACGTGTTCTTTTGAAATCTATTAGTTCTGTTCTTAATCCGAATCCAGCCACTTCACTGGAGAGTGACAAGTGAAACTTTTCAAAAGTTTTTCTCCTTTTTTAATGACAAGGTCGCTGCTTTCCGGGCAAATCTTTCTCCTTCTTCATTGAGTTTCAATGTGGGCTGTCGGTGCTCGGCTGTGTTTTGTCAGTTTGAGCCTTTGTCCATGCCTGAGCTTAAAAGAATAGTTGACAAACTACAAACCCCGTTTCCGTATGAGTCGGGAAATTGTTTTTCATGTAAATATAAACGGAATATCAGTTTCAACCCATATTCAGTTAAATATGCTACAAAGACAATATATTTGATGTTCAAACTGATAAAAAAATATATATATATTTTGCAAATAATCATTAACTGTAGAATTTGATGACAGGAACACGTGCCAAAGAAATTGGGAGAACTGGCAATAAATACTGATAAAGCTGAGGAATGCTCATCAAACACTTATTTGGAACATCCCACAGGTGTGCAGGCTGATTGGGAACAGGTGGGTGCCATGATTGGCTATAAAAACAGCTTCCCAAAAAATGCTCAGTCTTTCACAAGAAAGGATGGGGCGAGGTACACCCCTTTACGTGAGCAAATAGTCAAACAGTTTAAGAACAACGTTTCTCAAAGTGCAATTGCAAGAAATTTAGGGATTTCAACATCTACGCTCCATAATATCATCAAAAGGTTCAAATAATCCGGAGAAATCACTCCACGTAAGCGGCATGGCCGGAAACCAACATTGAATAATCGTGACCTTCGATCTCTCAGACGGCACTGGAGCAAAAACCGACATCAATCTCTAAAGGATATCACCACATGGGCTCAGGAACACTTCAGAAAACCATTGTCACTGAATACAGTTGGTTGCTACATCTGTAAGTGCAAGTTAAATCTCTACTATGCAAAGCGAAAGACATTTATCAACAACATCCAGAAACGGAACAACATATGCAGCCATTTAAGTGCCGTCTTTTTCATGGACGCCCCTTTTTATTTCAGCAAGACAACGCCAAACCACATTCAGCACGTCTTACAACAGCGTGGCTTTGTAAAAAAAGAGTGCAGGTATTTTCCTGGCCCGCCTGCAGTCCAAACCTGTCTACCATAGAAATGTGTGGTGCATTATGAAGCGTAAAATACAACAGATTAGACCTACTGAAGCATTTAAGTCTCACCTTAAAACTCATTTGTATACTCTAGCCTTTAAATAGACTCCCTTTTTAGACCAGTTGATCTGCCGTTTCTTTTCTTTTTCTTCTATGTCCCACTCTCCCGTGTGGGGGGGGTCTGGTCCGATCCGGTGGCCATGTACTGCTCGCCTGTGTATCGGCTGGGGACATCTCTGCGCTGCTGGTCCGCCTACGCTTGGGATGGTTTCCTGCTGGCTCCGCTGTGAACGGGACTCTTGCTGCTGTGTCTTGGATCCTCTTTGGACTGGACTCTCGCGACTGTGTTGTATCCATTGTGGATTGAACTTTCACAGTATCATGTTAGATCCGCTCGACATCCATTGCTTTCCTCCTCTCTAAGGTTCTCATAGTCATCATTGTCACCGACGTCCCACTGGGTCATTATTGTCACCGACGTCCCACTGGGTGTGAGTTTTCCTTGCCCTTATGTGGGCCTACCGAGGATGTCGTAGTGGTTTGTGCAGCCCTTTGAGACACTAGTGATTTAGGGCTATATAAGTAAACATTGATTGATTGAAGCTAGAATGGGAAATAATTCCACTTTCAAAGCTTCAACCATTAGTTTCCTCAGTTCCCAAACGTTTACTGAGTGTTGTTCAAAGAAAAGGTGATGTAACACAGTGGTGAACATGCCCTTTCCCAACTACTTCGGCACGTGTTTCAGCCATGAAACTCTAAGTTAATTATTATTTGCAAAACAAAAATAAAGTTTATAAGTTTGTACTTCAAATATCTTCAATTGAATATGGGTTGAAAATGATTTGCAAATCATTGTATTCCATTTATATTTGCATCTAACACAATTTCCCAACTAATATGGAAACGGGGTTTGTATATATGTATATAGTACTTGTGTTTTTTTTTTCAAATTACTTTCATGTTGAATGGCCATTCAACTTATTGTGTGTGTATATATCTGCTGTCCATCACTAATTCTCTAATACATGGCGTCAACCAAACTGCAATTGAAGCTCTGCCTCTCTCTCCGAGTTGAAACTCTAGTCTTCTGTTCCTAGCCCATTACACCCCTTATATATTCCATTGATTTGTAGCACGTATAGGTTACATATAGAATACTACAGAATTCCGAGCTATTTCCGAGCACCTCTGGGTGTTGTTGGGTTTTTCCACTGGAGATAACGTTTAATAGTGATTTAGGGCTATATAAGTAAACATTGATTGAAACATTGATTGATGGTTGGTCGGACTCTCAAGCGTGATATCAAACGCAGCAAATTAATTTTTTGTGTTTGGTAATACGATGCGTTCTAGAGTGGATGCGGTGTAAACATCACACGTAATAGGTATCACCACGTGCCACTGCCCTTCATACTCGCAGGGCCTGATGGACAAACATGTTCCTGCTACCAGACTACCAGTGTGCAGACGTCGCGGCGAGGCCGACAGATGCCTCATAAGTGGGCTGGTTCACACATGAGAAAAAACTGGGTCTGATATAAGACGCGGATTGTGAGGGGGTGTTAATTTGCATAAAGTCTTGTCAGACTGCTGCCTGAGAGCGGAACAAAACCTGCCACTCAGTCGTGATGGAGGATTTGCCTTAAAATCTGTATCGCAATACATGTCGCAACCTTTTGCGATAAAACTATTCTGTATATTACGGTATATTATTTGGCATATCAATAAAAACAGAACTATTTCAACTTAATGTGGCTGCTGTTGTGTCATTTTCCATATTATTTTCTCAAAATTATTAATAATTTACTTACTTTTGTAACATAGTTCTATTTACACTTCTGTTAAAATGTAGTAAACCAATATTCTTCTGTTGTTTGGATATCAATCCATTACCAAGTAGTTACAGGGCATTTTTCTCTGATACCCTAAATCAGGGGACCCTAAACATTTTGACTTTGTCCAGCACTTCCCGCGGGATCCGGAGGCGTTCCCAGGCCTGCCGGGAGACATAGTCTTCCCAACGTGTCCTGGGTCTTCCCCGTGGTCTCCTACCGGTCGGACATGGCCTAAACACCTCCCTAGGGAGACGTTCAGGTGGCATCCTGACCAGATGCCCGGACCACCTCATCTGGCATTTTTCTCTGATACCCTGAATCAGGGGACCCCAAACTTTTTGACTTTGTCCAGCACTCCCGAGGCATTCCCAGGCCTGCCGGTAGACATAGTCTTCCCAACATGTCCCGGGTCTTCCCCGTGGCCTCATACCGGTCGGACGTGTCCTAAACACCTCCCTCGGGAGACGTTCGGGTGGCATCCTGACCAGATGCCCGGACCACCTCATCTGGCTTCTCTCGATGTGGATGAGCTTTACTTTGAGCTCCCCCCGGATGGCAGCTCTTCTCACCCTATCTCTAAGGGCAAGCCCTGCCACCCGGTTGGAGGAAACTCATTTTGGCCACTTGAACCCGAGATCTTGTCCTTTCCTTCATAACCCAAAACTCATGACCATAGGTGAGGATGGGAATGCAGATTGACCAGTAATTTGAGAACTTTGCCTTCCGGCTCAGCTCCTTCTTCACCACAACGAATCGATACAGCGTCCTCATTACTAAAGACGCCACAGCTGTCGATCTCACGATCCACTTTTCCCTCACTCGTGAACAAGACTCTGAGGTACTTGAACTTATCCACTTGGGGCAGGTTCACCTTCCCAACTCGGAGATGGCACTCCGCCTTTTTCCGGGCGAGAACCATGGACTCGGACTTAGAATTGCTGATTCTCATCCCAGTCGCTTCACAATCAGCTGCAAACCAATCTAGTGAGAGCTGGAGATCCTGGCCAGATGAAGCCAAAAAACAGAAACCTAATCCTGCAGCAACCAAACCAGATCCCCTCAATGCCCCGACTGCGCCTAGAAATTCTGTCCATAAAAGTTACGAACAGAATCAGTGACAAAGGGCAGCATTGATGGAGTCCAAACCTCACTGCAAACGTGTCCGACTTACTGCCGGCAATGCGGACCAAGCTCTGACACTGATCATACAGGGAGCAGACCGCCATAATCACACAGTCCGGTACCACAAACTCTCTGAGCACTCTCCAAAGGACTTCCTAAAGGACACGGTCGAATGCCTTCTCCAAGTCCACAAAACACATGAACACTGGTTGGGCAAACTCCCATGCACCCTTAAGGACGCTGCCAAGAGTATAGAGCTGGTGTACAGTTCTACGACCAGGACGAAAACCACACTGTTCCTCCTGAATCCGAGGCGCGACTTTCCGGCGTAGCCTCCTCTCCAGTACACCTGAATAGACCTTCCCGGGGAAAGCTGAAGAGTGTGACCCCACGATAGTTGGAACAAACCCTCCGGTTCCCCTTCTCAAAGAGAGGATCCACCACCCTCTGCCGATCCAGAGGTACCGCCCCAGAGTCTTGTTAACCAAGACATCCCGACAACATCCTTAAGGAACTTAAGGAGAGATAATACATATTCTGTAGTACATATTCAATTAGTTTAACTTAAATTGTTGGCATTATCAACATAATTGAGTTGTGATTATCAAACTTTTTGTTGTTATTTTTATAAAACAAATAAACTGTTATTTCACACTTGTTTCTGTCATCCGGTGTACAAACTGACATGTGGGGTTTGGGGGTGGAACTCTCTCAGGTCACGACAGTAATCCTTGAAATAGACAGTAGGTCGGCTTCCTTCCGCAAAAATAGCGTTTCTTCTGTCGTACGACTTTCTCCCCGGGGAAAAAGTGAACGGGAGACAGAGCAAAGGGAGCTCGCAGGCCAATCTATAAAGTGCCACTTTTTCTCCCTTGATGGCTGCATGATGGATGACTGCATCCCCTGAGCAGCAGTACAGCATGTTGTATGAGGGAAGTCAAGACCTCAGTGTGCCTGAGTATGTGCGGTATACACTTACCCTTCTTTTACGTTTTTTTAGGTGAATGCATCGATATGGAAATATCTCATCACTGTTTTTGTGACCAGAATGATCACCGTCATTATTATCGCCGTATTGTTGAATCGGCTCATGAACTACTGACACACACTGAAATATTTGAGTTTTATTTATGGAAAAAAATGAAATAAATACCGTATTTCCTTGAATTGCCGCCGGGTATATACAGTAGTATGCGCCTGCCTAGAATTACTACAGGGTCAAACTCGTTTTGCAAAATAATTAGCGCATGCTTAGCATTACCGCCGACTCAGGATTAACGCCGGGTCAAATTCGTTTCGCAAAATATTATTTTTATTAGCATATGCCTAGAATTTCCACCGGGTCAAACACGTCACGTCACGAGTGACACTTCCCCTGTCATCATTTTCAAAATGGGGGAGGCTGATTTCAATAATTTGAAATCGCATATAGGGTAGAAAATGATGAGCTATTCAGTAGGATTTAAGTTCCAAGCTATTGAATATGCTAAAAAGAACAGTAAGCAGCTATGTTTTATTAATATACCGTAGCTGCGTGTGTCAAATATGAGTCATTAAATGACTCCCGCCTCCTGGTGGTAGAGGGCGCTAGTGATCCTTCTTGCGACTACTCGGCTGCAGAAGAAGTGACAACAAGCAGCAAGAGTGAGCAGCGATCGTTTATTTTTTCCTCTCGCTTGCACTTTTAACATGGAGGATTACATATCTAAAATAAAACCGTTTTCTAACCTGGACTTTCAATCGAAGCAGGAGGTAATAAAGGAAGATCTCCATCGAGACAGAGAGTTTTTTAAAACTGAAGAAAGATAAGGACGACTTCTATAAAGTTATCGATGCATTTGATCAGAAGGAGCTGTGCATGGACTTCATTTATAAGTAAAGGTAAGACCATAATAAAGTTTTTTTATTATTAAGTATGACAGATAGAATGGACCTGCTATCCCCGTTTAAATAAGAACATCTCATTTCAGTAGGCCTTTAAGCTTGCTGTCCATTTTGCATGCAAGTTTGGAAATGAGCAGTCCCTGAGTTTATCAAAATAAGATCATTTTAATTTCAAACGGTACTACTAATCGCCGGGTGTTTTACCGAGGTTTATCGTTAGTACCTTTAATTACATCGCCAGCCCGCAATGTGGCTTAAAGGCCTACTGAAATGAGATTTTCTTATTTAAACAGGGATAGCAGGTCCATTTTATGTGTCATTTTTGATCATTTCCCGATATTGCCACATTTTTGCACAAAGGATTTAGTAGAGAACATCGACGATAAAGTTCACAACTTTTGGTCGCTAATAAAAAAGCCTTGCCTGTAATGAAAGTAGCAGACGATGTGCGCGTGACATCACGGGTTGTGGAGCTCCTCACATCTGAACATTGTTTACAATCATGGCCACCAGCAGCGAGAGCGATTCAGACCGAGAAAGCGATGATTTCCCCATTAATTTGAGCGAAGATGAAAGATTTGTGGATGAAGAAAGTGAGAGTGAAGGACTAGGGGAAAAAAGACTAGAGGGCAGTGGGAGCGATTCAGATATTATTAGACACATTTACTAGGATAATTCTGGAAAATCCCTTATCTGCCTATTGTGTTACTAGTGTTTTAGTGAGATTATATGGTCGTATCTGTACAACCTGAAGGTCGGCCCCGCACCTTTCTTCAGCACCAGTCGACAGGTGGTGGCGATGCCCATCTCTGCCCTTCACAAGGGACCCTTATCGAAACACGATCTTTCGAAACGATCGCTGCATAATACACCGTACTTTATGTGTGTGGTCCAATCCAACCGTGTTCGTCTGACATCTCTGTTCCAAAGTAAAGCTTGACTGTCATCTTTCGGGAATGTAAACAATGAAACACCGGCTGTGTTTGTGTTGCTAAATACAATACACCGCTTCCCACTTACAGCTTTCTTCTTTGATGTCTCCATTGTCCAGATTTCAAAAGAAAATTAAAACAGACGAGCTAATAGCAATAACAATCCGCAATGTCACGCGGACGCGTCATCATACCGAGACGTTTTAGCAGGATATTTACAATTTAGTAAACTAACCCTATTGGCATGTGTTGCAATGTTAATATTTCATCATTGATGTATAAACTATCGGACTGTGTGGTCGGTAGTAGTGGGTTTCTGTAGGCCTTTAAATACAATAATGTGAGGTGGTTTCTCCCAGGAAAACGTTTTTAAAAAAATAAATTACACATAATAAGAGATCTTTCTCAAACCGTGACGTCCAGCATATTCACAAACTGATGCAAGGGATCTCAAATTAAAAAGAAGAAAGGTCGGGCATGATGAAAAGCATCTGCATGTTGGCATAGGGAAGACGGAGGGGATGGAAGGTTCATTCTTTGGGGCCTATGCCGGATCTTGGGCTTTGTCTTGTCTGACTCTGCCTCTCTCTGCCAGCCCTCTGTTCCTTCCTTCTTCTCATGCCTGCCTCTCCGGTTCCTGCTCTCTCCCAGGGGCTTAATTTGTGGTTTGCTACAGAGATGTAGGCATGACAACCCACGCTCTCCTCTGCTTTGTTAGTGAGCTGACAGCTTCACTGACGGGCATGTACGGAGCGGGCGCTCTCACGCACTCGCCCGGCAGACCTTTTCAAGTCAGTGCACTAAAACAATATATATTCTATCCTTTCCATTGTATTTATTTATTGTCGCGGTCACAGCTACACCAATTCGCAGTCCATAACCGAACAAGTCTATGTGTCTATTTTTGGACTTCCTGATTTGTTTTGTCACCATCACTACCCATTAGTTTTCACCTGTGCTCATTTCTCACACCTGTTTTCACTAATCACCACAGCATTATTTAAGCCTGTCTGTTTATGTTCTCCGTCCTGGCAACATCACCTCCCTTTCACTGTCTACCACCTTCTATGCCTTCCATGCCAATGATCCATGCCCCCTGTCGTTTTCCAAGTAAGTGTTTTGTTATTCATGCCATTGTGCAAGTGTTTTGTTTTATGTTCATACTTTTGTTTCATAGCCACGTTTTTTTTAACCGCTATTGTGCGCGCTTTTTGTTTGTTCCTGTTTTTAGTTATCCATCCATCCATCCATTTCTACCGCTTATTCCCTTTTGGGGTGGCGGGGGCCGCTGGCGCCTATCTCAGCTACAATCGGGCGGAAGGCGGGGTACACCCTGGACAAGTCGCCACCTCATCGCAGGGCTGTTTTGTTTTGTGAATTGTGAAGTGAATTATATTTATATAGCGCTTTTCTCTAGTGACTCAAAGCGCTTTACATAGTGAAACCCAATATCTATGGACGGGTATGGCAAGATGGCGGCGCCCGGACGGGCTGCGACACTGCGGTGCTCTTGCTAAAGATGGAACATTTGGCGGAAATGCCGGACAGTTCTGCAGACTTCATGGCTGGCTCGCATCGTGGTCACTCCGTGATCACGTACGACCGCCAGACACTTCTGGATATGGACATATCGGGCCATTTTGGACTGATAGACGCGGGCGTGCTAAACATGCTAACTAGCATGGGGATACGTCGGCGGCTACATCCAGCGGCCTGTGAAGCAGGGGAGTCTAGTAGCAGCGGGGGCCGTCTACGGAGCAGACGCCAGCGGTGTGATCGGAAACGCGGATGTCGAGCGGGGCTAAAAACAAAGCAGAAGGCTAATCCCCACAGAACACCACTTCCCTCCACCCTGCAGACGGATTTAAATAAAGGATGCGAGACTACTGGTCTGGGTAAGGAGTTTGTTAAATTAGAACAAGTTTTTTCTGCTTTGAGTGTTTCAGAGTTGGACATGTTTTTTACTGAGGTGGCTAACTATGATGCGTGCAGTTTATCAAAGCAACAAACAAACAATCGGAAAATCCCCGTTACTGAGGAGGCTAACCATGATGCGTGCAGTTTATCAAAGCAACAATCAAACAATCGGAACATTCCCGTCGTATCAATTCCTAGATATGGTCGTAATTATACTGAATGCACTGGGCATAATAAACACAACATTATTAATATTGCTACTACGGATAATTTGATCAAAAATTCCCTAAAACAGCCCACTACCTATAATATAGGTTTTTTAAACATAAGATCATTGTCTCCCAAAACGTTATTAGTTAATGATATTATCAGAGACAACAATCTTAACGTCATCGGTCTCAGTTGGACTGGACTCTCGCGACTGTGTTGGATCCATTGTGGATTGAACTTTCACAGTATCATGTTAGACCCGCTCGACATCCATTGCTTTCCTCCTCTCTAAGGTTCTCAGAATCATTATTGTCACAGACGTCCCACTGGATCATTATTGTCACCGATGTCCCACTGGGTGTGAGTTTTCCTTGCCCTTATGTGGGCCTACCGAGGATGTCGTGGTGGTTTGTGCAGCCCTTTGAGACACTAGTGATTTAGGGCTATATAAGTAAACATTGATTGATTGATTGATTGATCTAAGTTACATTTAAACCAGTGTGGGTGGCACTGGGAGCACGTGGGTAAAGTGTCTTGCCCAAGGTCACAACGGCAGTGACTAGGATGGCGGAAGCGGGAATCGAACCTGCAACCCTCAAGTTGCTGACACGGCCACTCTACCAACAGAGCTATACCCCCCCAGTTTTAGTTATAATGTTAATAAAAATATGTACTTACATTCACGTCTTGCCCGTGCCAACTTTCCTTTACCTCGGGTAAAAAATCCACGGCCAAGTCCTAGTCGTGACAGAGATAAGGGTTTATTTGGGTTCTGTGACACAGAACATGCAAATTGAACTTGATTGAAATCAACGTAATGTCATGATCTGTTGATCTCTCATGTTGTTTGTTATATTCTGTTAGATTTGGACTCTTTTAGTTCCTGTTTATGCTCCCTTGTTTAGTTACCATGACGACTCATTAGTTTTGCTTTCCTCATGTGTTCGGATCACGCACCTGCTCTAATCAGAGACTATTATTTAAGCCTGTTTTTGCCAGTTAGTCGGGCTGGTGACATTGCTCTGTATAGATTGTATCATGATCCTTTCATGCCACAAGTTCATGCTTGTTTTGTTCATGCGTGGCGAAGTTGGTAGATTGACTGTGCCAGCAATCGGAGGGTTACTGGTTCAATCCCCACCTTCTACCATCCTAGTCACATCCGTTGTGTAGCGCTATACAAGTACAACCCATTTACCATTTTCATGCGATTGTTGGTTTCATGTTAGGCCAAGTAAGTTTTGTTTATTCATGCCACAGTTAGCAAGTTTTGTTTCATGTCCATAATTCTGCATGAGTGTTAGTTTTTGTATCCTGCGCTAAGTTGTGCCCTCTCCTTGTGCGCCTTTTGTTTTTACCGATTTGATAGTGAATAATTAAATATGTTCCTACCTTCACGCCTGGTCCCGAAATAGTCCGTTTGCATCCTGGGAGAACCAACCCCGCAGCCAGCTGCGTAAACCCCCTCGTCATGACAGAATGTCCCCAGACAGACTAATGATGTGTTGTGTGATGTAATTATATATATATATATATATATATATATATATATATATTTTTTTTTTTTTTTTTTTTAATTTTTTTTTTTTGACTTTTTGATTTTTTTTTACAGTGTACTTGATAAAATATACACTGATCAGATGAATAGGCAAATGTATATTATATTTTCTGTTGAAAGTAGCTTTCTAAGGGCTGCCGTGTGGCCCTCAATGAGTTTGAAACCCCAGTCCTAGCTGCTTCTCCGTTAAACACATCTTTCTATCCATCTATCTATCCATCTATCTATCTATCTATCTATCTATCTATCTATCTATCTATCTATCTATCTATCTATCTATCTATCTATCTATCTATCTATCTATCTATCTATCTATCTATCTATCCATCCATCCATCCATCCATCCATCCATCCATCCATCCATCCATCCATCCATCCATCCATCCATCCATCCATCCATCCATCCATCCATCCATCCATCTATCTATCTATCTATCCATCCATCCATCCATCCATCCATCCATCCATCCATCCATCCATCCATCCATCCATCCATCCATCCATCCATCCATCCATCCATCCATCTATCTATCTATCTATCTATCTATCTATCTATCTATCTATCTATCTATCTATCAACAGCTTCTTGATAGTTTCATGGATACATGTCCGGCGTTTTGATATCATTTTAAAATCCTTGGCTGTCGTTATCAACCCAGTATTGTGCAGTTCAACGCTCCAACTGCACCAATTTATTTCTTTAATTCAATGAATATTGTCCAATTCTTCTTTTCAGCACCGTCCTTTGCATACACTTTATTTGTCCGCTTGGTTGGAAAAACAAACTTATGTAGATGTTTGTAATTTTATTTTTTGCTCACAATACAAAAAACTTGTAAGGCACCATTGGACATTTACAACTAAACATGCAGCATCCAAAATATTGGCTGAAACTATTTGTGTGTGATCATTTATCCCTCTTATCAACTTTTTTTTTTATATTACATTTTTCCCTTGTATTTGTAATCTTATCTCTCTTGTTTCCCGCTTGGGGACAACAGATGGAAACGAGCAGTTGTGCGGTAATCTTTCACTGCATCGTTGCAGATTTTCATCAGTATGCACGACAAACAGACATACAGATCAAATAAATACATTTCTGGAATATTGCCAACATGTTAAACATCGATGAACAAACACGAAAACATAATCCGCAAATGAGTGAACCCAGACATCATTACAGAGCTCAAAATCAGTCATTCAGACATAGCGTCTGGAACAAGGAAGAGGTGATCTGAGAAAGGTAGAAATATGATCAATTCACTTGAGGCCATCTTAGAAGAATGTTATGTTCAAAATTCACTTTTGCATATCACTGCCCATAACTGTGGCGCAGTCAATGACCCTTGATTATAGTTAGAAATGGAGGTGTCACTAGATTTTAAAGAAATGGGGAGGTTTAACCCTTAAGAGATGCACTACAGTCATAATAATAATAATACTACGAATTATTATCATTATGTACTCTTATGATTCATATTATCCACTGATTATAATTATATATATACAGCGGATACTGCAAATATCCAAAATAGTTTCTATCGTTTTGATGAAATAACATTAGAAGGATTGTTACAACGTGTAAATGGAATAAAACAAACAACATGTTTACTTGACCCACTTCCTGGGAAACTTATCAAGGAGCTTTTTGTATTATTAAGTCCATCAGTGCTAAATATTATAAACGTATCACTTTCCTCGGGCACTGTTCCCCTAGCATTCAAAAAAGCCGTTATTCATCCTCTCCTTAAAAGACCTAACCTCGATCCTGACCTCATGGTAAACTACCGACCGGTGTCTCACCTTCCCTTTATTTCAAAAATCCTCGAAAAAATTGTTGCAGAGCAGCTAAATGAACACTTAGCGTTTAACAATCTATGTGAAATCTTTCAATCCGGTTTCAAGGCAAATCACTCGACTGAGACAGCCCTCGCAAAATTGACAAGAATAACTGGCTGTCCAGAGTCGAGACCCAGGATGGACCGCTCGTCGGGACCCAGGATGGACCGCTCGCCTGTATCGGTTGGGGACATCTCTACGCTGCTGATCCGCCTCCGCTTGAGATGGTCTCCTGTGGACGGGACTCTCGCTGCTGTCTTGGATCCGCTTGAACTGAACTCTCGCGGCTGTGTTGGAGCCACTATGGATTGAACTTTCACAGTATCATGTTAGACCCGCTCGACATCCATTGCTTTCGGTCCCCTAGAGGGGGGGGGGGGGGGGGTTGCCCACATCTGAGGTCCTCTCCAAGGTTTCTCATAGTCAGCATTGTCACTGGCGTCCCACTGGATGTGAATTCTCCCTGCCCACTGGGTGTGAGTTTTCCTTGCCCTTTTGTGGGTTCTTCCGAGGATGTTGTAGTCGTAATGATTTGTGCAGTCCTTTGAGACATTTGTGATTTGGGGCTATATAAATAAACATTGATTGATTGATTGATTGATTGATAATTCTAAATGAATTAGCTGGTCTCTACTTCACACTCTAACTCAAAGGGAAATTTGACATCCATAATCATACTAAATTGAATAAAAACAATTTATGTGATTATTTAAAATCATATTCTAACCCATGGGTGTCAAACAATGGCTCGCGGGCCAAATCTGGCCCGCCGTGTAATTTAATTTGGCCCTTGAGGCAATATCAATTCAGCATTAGAGCTGGCCCGCCGGTGTTATACAGCGTCGGTGCCGCTGTAACACCGCATTCACCGCTAATACTCATGCTTGCCAACCCTCCTAAGTTCAGTGCCCCACCCGAAAATCTCCCAGGCCAACCATTCTCCCGAATTTCTACCGATTTCCACGTGGACAACTATATTGGGGGCGTGCATTTCAGGCACTGCCTTTAGCGTTCTCTACAACCTGTCGTCACGTCCGTTTTTCTTCCACACAAACAGCGTGTCACATAATATTTGTGGCTGTTACACACACGCACAAGTGAATGAAAGCATACTTGGTCAACGGCCATACAGGTCACACTGAGGGTGGCCGTATAAACAACTTTAGCACTGTTAAAAATATGCGCATCACTGTGAACCCACACCAAACAAGAATGACAAACACATTTCGGGTGAACATACGCACCGTAACACAACGGAACAAATACCCAGAACCCCTTGCAGCACTAACTCTTCCGGGAAACTTCCAGCAAACTGACCAATAATTAACGTTTTATTCATGCATTTTCTCTTGCTACTTCAAGGATTGAATGTTTGGTTCATTCATTATTGTTATTTTATTTTCAAATTTATTATTAGCCTGTGGAAAAAAATTGATAACTACATCAGAAGATTGCAAATAGAAAAAAAAGCATACAATTTTTATTTAAATTTTATTTGATATGCCGATGATATTTTTTTAACTATTATAATTATTATTTGAAACTGGATTTTGCATGTGACTAAAGTTATATAAGCTTTGCTTGTTCAATATTTAATGCAAAACTAGTTTTGGTCCCTATTAAAAGGTTAATTTGTTCAACCTTGGCCCGCGGCTTTGTTCCGTTTAAAATTTTGGCCCACTCTGTATTTGAGTTTGACACCCCTGTTCTAACCACTTTATAATGAATTCATTGGCACTTTTTTTGTGAAAAACAATATTTACTGGGGTTCCACATGGAAATGTGCCCATCATTCACAATCCCTCTATGTAAGATAATAACATATTGTGTTCTGTTTTTAAGCATTCTATTTTTTATTGTATTTTATATATTTTTTTAATTTTTTAAGCATTCTAAATTGTAAATGAATGTTAGCAAGAGTCAGCCAACAATGAAGTGAATCGGAGCTCCTCTGTCCCACCCACAAAGACCTGCAAATGACCATCCAAGAACCGCCATCAATTTTCCATTTGCATCTCATGACCTGAATATTGACAAAGTATTAGCAATATTGTTATTATAAGCACTAACACAGAGTATCTACGATGCTGCTATATTGATATTTTGAGCCGGTGGTCCGCCTCTAAGTTGGCAAGAGTTAACTGTCGATTATAAATCATGTATCTCACTTCGATAGAAGTTTGTGGCCTTAAACAGAGACGTTGGTGAACTATGACATTCATCTTAGACCCAGAGATGGCGAGAAAGACACACAAAGATGCCCGTTAATGGCAACTTTTTTAACCCTTTGTGTCAGGTTCAAACACTGATGACATCTATTAAACAAGACAAAAGGCAAAGACTCAAACAGAGACAGGGATACATTTGGACTCAGATCTGAGGAGAGACATGACCGTTGTACTCTCTGTACAGTCCTGCACCACACTCTGCCCCAAAATCGTACTCCTCCTTCTTTATTTGACTTCCCCCACTTCTTCCCACAGCTGCTTCCTGAGGGAAGTGGGTCGTAAACAGCGTTGCCTTCGGTTAACTAACAGTTCGAATAGAGTTCGTCAAATAGTTCAAAAATAGTCCCATGAAATAGTTCATAGAAAGTCCCATAAAATAGTTCAACGACAGTCCCATAAAACAGTCAAAATAAAGTTCCATGAATAGTTCAAAAAGAGTTCCTGTGGAAGTTGGGCAGATCCTGCCTTCTGTCCGCTTTGTAGTCCCACTGAAGTTTTACGAAGTGAAGTGAATTATATTTATATAGCGCTTTTTCTCTAGTGACTCAAATCACTTTACATAGTGAAACCCAATATCTAAGTTACAATCCAACCAGTGTGGGTGGCACTGGAAGCAGGTGGGTAAAGTGTCTTGCCCAAGGACACAACGGCAGTGACTAGGTTGGCAGAAGCGGGAATTGAACCTGCAACCCTCAAGTTGCTGGCACGGCCACTCTACCAACTGAGCTAAACCCCGAGCATTCTTCTTGGAAGGTTTCAGGCTTTTGTCTTCTTGTTTGGACCACAATGTAATAAAACGTTTTTTTGTGATAATTTAGAAACAATTATTCTAACACTTTGTGTGGATTATCATTAACTCTTCTAAAAATCCCTTCAATTGGCATCCCAGTGAACGCAGATATTGTACAGTAAGTGATTGTTTTATGATGCCCCCAGTTTGTATATCCTGTTTATCCCTTAGCAATACTGCTACATGATGTGTAGTGTTTCACTGAAGCTCGATCGCTTTAGCACACAACTTCTAAAACTTGTAGCACTTCCTCTCTATTTTCAGGCTCAAAAATAAAAGGTTATGACAATCATTTATTCCATAGTCTTTTCTCTCATGAAGTCTGCCCTATACTGTATAGTAGTGTTGTTGTTGAAGGGAAAAGTGAATGTTGTGATTGGTATGTAAAATTAATATGCCGCCGAATGCTTAAAATGAGCAAAATACATAAATATTACATGTTATTATGAATGTGTCAGATACTACATTACATATATACAACGATGGAGTTCTTTTAGAGTGCTGTATAGACAGAGTAGAGTGAATCCATTTGACACTATTGTTAGCTGAGTTTTTCCCGTGTTTATTTACTTTGATTCAAGCCCGTTGCCTGGGAAGTCAAAGCCTGGTATTTCAACTTCAGACTGTACCCAAGGGTAATGTGGCTTCCGAAGCTGTGCCAGGTAACTTTGTCGACTGTAAGCAAGTTGGAAGCATAACCCAGCTTATTTGTCCGCAAGTGGCTTAGGCTCCCAAGGTGCCGCTGATCGGCCAACCCGAATGGGCTGGAGTAGAGAGTAGAGAAGGCAAGACTTGTAATGGAGCTAAGGGACTCGATAGATGAAACGGTGAGGAACACACAAGCCTCTAGGGCATGGGTTAGGAACCTTTTTGGCTGAGAGAGCCATTTAAGCCAAATATTTTTAAAATATATTTCCGCAAGAGCCATATAATATTTTTTAACACTGAATACAACTAAATGTCTGCATTTTTAAGTAAGACCAACATTTATAGAGCATAATATGTAACAAACTCGCATGGCAGCAGTAGTGGCGACCCCAAGAAGCAGGAACCAGGAGAGCGAAGAGCAGGTAAGATGATTTTAATATCACCAACAGAGGAGAATGAAGCAATCTTGCATGTACAGTTCGAAACAATAGTCAATATATAGAAACATGCTGATTGGCAGCAGGTGTGGCGCAGCTGCCAATCAACAGCAGGTGAGGGAAAAAAAAAAAACAGCGCCCAGTGGGACAAGCAGGAAATGGAAACAAAATAAGAGCACTGATGGGAAGTAAATACAAAACAAAGAAGCACAAACAGAAATTAAGTGACAAATCTTCACACAGTAAGTCTTTTATTCTTTTTAATAACAGTGTTATTCGGAAGCTCAGCGATGATAAATAAAATACTTCTTACAATTAATGCGAGTTCTTGAACAAGTGCGGTAGAAAACAGATGGATGGATTAAAATGTATGAGAATGTTTTATATTTTGAACGTCATTTTTAACACTGTGATTACCAGCGGAATTTGTTATGATCCGCTGCCCGGATCGTATTATGATTTAGATTTTTGAGTCTGTTTGTGTTTTCTGTTAGTTTTGGACTCCTTTTGTTATTGTTTGTGCACCTGTGAGTTAGTTTTGTCACCATAGTAACATATTATTTTCACCTGCCGCCTGTTCCGGTCGCACACCTGTTTTTGTAATCACTGTCGTTATTTAGGCCCGCCTTCTCCCGTCAGTCTGTCTGGTTTCGTAATTTGCCATACGCTACACATGACGACTTCTGTTCCCGGTTTTGTACCTGCTAGCTTCCACGCTAGGCTTTTTGTCTTCTAGCTCCCATGCTAGCTCTTTTGTTTTACCTTCTTTGCTTTGAACAAGTTTTTCTTTTTCATGGTCTGATTTATTTTTAAATAAATCTTTTGTTTCTATCTTTACGCTGTGTCCGAGGCTCGTCTGCGTTCCTGGGAGAACGAATCCGCATCACCCGGTCGTTACAGGAATTATTCATTGCTTATCAAGTTAAGCATTGTAAGCTAAGATTTATCCGAGAGCCAGGTGCGGTCATCAAAAGAGCCGCATCTGGCTCCAGAGCCATAGGTTCCCTACCCCTGCTCTAAGGTGACTGGGGGGAAATGGAGGGCTGAAGAGGAAGTGCAAACGGGAGTGGGCAGGCTGCAACCCTAAGAGAGGGTGGGTAGAATCCAGATGGGTTGTGCTGGCCTTGGATTTGGGAGACTAGCCTATGAGGTGGTCCAGGGTTAACCGAAAAGAGAAGAAGGACTTTGTGATCACTGATGTGACAAATATGGCCGAGAAAGAGTACAAGCTCAAGGCAGTGGCAGATGATAAGCAGGGACAATGGACGGCATGGGAGGGGGTTGTGGGTAGGGTGGTAAGCTAAGCAGATTTCTGGAAACTGCCACAGGGTCTACTCCCCCTGCTCCTCAACAAACATTCTGCCCAATCCGAAAAACCTTTAACCGTAGTGCGACTTCTGCGGAACCATCAGTGATTTCCTACAACAGATCCTATCAGGATGCCATATCGGGGCAGGTAGAGATGGTGGACCCAGTTCTTGAAGGTGGAGAAAGCAGAGAAAACTGTTATTAAGAGACACCCTCAACCCCCCCAAACCCCACCACCTGATCTACCGAATTCGGAGATCTCGAGGTTGGCAAGTATGTAAAGGGGGCGTCTTCTTGGTTGACGACGGTAATTACGGCGAAGAAGAATTCATGGCGCTCATGAGAATCTCAGTCAAACCTTCAGTTGAAAGCCTGCAATGATCAAGGGGACCTGCTAAGTGAATCATGCATACTTTGCCAAAATAGCTCTAATTTCATATCCCATCAGTCACACATCCCACTGCCATACATATATGTATATTTATTTATTTTTTATAAATGACGGTAGGTACATTTTGTGACACATACGCTCCATTGATGAATGAGCAATTGGCGGAAATGGAAGGTGCTCAAAACATGAGCAATGATAACGACTCCAAATATACAACGTGATGTTTTTATTTTTTTTTCAGTGAGAAAACGATGGTTGCCTCGGATATCTCCAAAATAAATACAAACCCCGTTTCCGTATGAGTTGGAAAATTGTGTTAGATGCAAATATAAACGGAATTCAATGATTTGCAAATCATTTTCAACCCATATTCAATTGAATATGCTACAAAGACAACATATTTGATGTTCAAACTGATGAACATTTTTGTTTTGCAAATAATCATTAACTTTAGAATTTGATGCCAGCAACACGTGACAAAGAAGTTGGGAAAGGTGGCAATAAATACTGACAAAGTTGAGGAATGCTCATCAAACACTTATTTGGCACATCCCACAGGTGTGCAGGCTAATAGGGAACAGGTGGGTGTCATGATTGGGTATAAAAACAGCTTCCCAAAAAATGCTCAGTCTTTCACAAGAAAGTTTGGGGTGAGGTACACCCCTTTGTCCACAACTGCGTGAGCAAATAGTCAAACAGTTTAAGAACAACGTTTCTCAAAGTGCAATTGCAAGAAATTTAGGGATTTCAACATCTACGGTCCATAATATCATCAAAAAGTTCAGAGAATCTGGAGAATCTGGCCGGAAACCAACATTGAATGACCGTGACTTTCGATCCCTCAGACGGCACTGTATCAAAAACCGACATCAATCTCTAAAGGATATCACCGCATGGGCTCAGGAACCCTTCAGAAAACCACTGTCACTTAATACAGTTTGTCGCTACATCTGTAAGTGCAAGTTAAAGCTCTACTATGCAAAGCAAAAGCCATTTATCAACAACATCCACAAACGCCGCCGGCTTCCCTGGGCCACAGATCATCTAAGATGGACTGATGCAAAGTGGAAAAGTGTTCTGTGGTCTGACGAGTCTACATTTCAAATTGTTTTTGGAAATATTCGACATTGTGTAATCCTGACCAAAGGAGAAGCGAACCATCCAGACTGTTATCGGCGCAAAGTTGAAAAGCCAGCATCTGTAATGGTATGGGGGTGCATTAGTGCCCAAGGCATGGGTAACTTACACATCTGTGCTAAGTCACCATTAATGCTGAAAGTTACATACAGGTTTTGGAAAAACATATGCTGCCATTTAAGCACCGCCTTGTTCATGGACGCCCCTGCTTATTTCAGCAAGACAATGCCAAGCCACATTCAGCACGTGTTACAACAGCATGGCTTCGTAAAAAAAGAGTGCGGGTACTTTCCTGGCCCGCCTGCAGTCCAGACCTGTCTCCCATGGAAAATGTGTGGCGCATTATGAAGCGTAAAATACGACAACGGAGACTGTTGAAGGACTGAAGCTCTACATAAAACAAGAATGGGAAAGAATTCCACTTTCAAGGCTTCAACAATTAGTTTCCTCAGTTCTCAAATGTTTATTGAGTGTTGTTAAAAGAAAAGGTGATGTAACACAGTGGTGAACATGCCCTTTCCCAACTACTTTGGCACGTGTTGCAGCCATGAAATTCTAAGTTAATTATGGGTTGAAAAGGATTTGCAAATCATTGTATTCCGTTTATATTTACATCTAACACAATTTCCCAACTCATATGGAAACGGGGTTTGTATATATATATGAATTTTCAAATGAAGTGGAATCAGACAAGACATCATCAACAAGGTTCACTAAAAGACAACGTTTGATGGCGGGGAGCAAAAAAAATATCTGAATTCAGGATGACTGTCAAGATAAATTCTCCGGCGCTCTCCGTCGGCAATAATTCATCTCGGGTTGGCTGCAGCCAAGCAGACATGAAAGCTTATTTCCCCTTTCCTCTGTTCTCACAGTCACTGTCTGCCTCTCACATTCTCCTGATTAACATCACTCATCTTTTTTTTTCGCCCTCCTTCCAGTCACACGTCCCCCTTTCGGTCCATTTTCATGTCACCTGCGACATCTGAACCCGCCCCTTTCCCCACGTGGTACCCACTACCTTTTCTTGTTCCAGAGACGCAATGTCTCGGTCTTTTAAAGCCCCGCCGCCTTTTCAACTACTCTCAATATGTCTTCTTGACATCACTCGGAAGTGCACCCCCCCCCCCACTCCATTTCCCCCCTTTTTTTTATTGGAACAGAGTGGCTCGTTTTTCCATTAAGGTGACACGGACACGGAAGAGGGTAAAATAGAGATAAGTGCTTTGTAGAGGCCTTCGATCCCCCAATAAAAAAAAGCTTATGTTCTCTTTCCCCCACCCAAAAAAAAAAGAAAACATCTTCAAAAATGCCTACCATGGCTCTTTTTAGCCTCTAAAGCAGGTCTGGGCAATTATTTTGACTCGGGGGCGAAATTTAAAGAAACAAATGTGTCTGGGGGCCGGAATATCTACAAACCCCCGTTTCCATACGAGTTGGGAAATTGTGTTAGATGTAAATATAGACAAAATACAATGATTTGCAAATCCTTTTCAACCCATATTCAGTTGAATGCACTACAAAGACAACATATTTATTGTTCAAACTCATAAAATGTATTTATTTTTTGGAAAATAATAATTAACTTAGAATTTCATGGCTGCAACACATGCCAAAGTAGTTGGGAAAGGGCATGTTCACCACTGTGTTACATCACCTTTTCTTTTAACAACACTCAATAAACCTTTAGGAACTGAGGAAACTAATTGTTGAAGCTTTGAAAGTGGAATTCTTTCGCATTCTTGTTTTATGTAGCGCTTCAGTCGTTCAACAGTCTCCGCTGTCGTATTTTACGCTTCATAATGCGCCACACATTTTCCATGGGAGACAGGTCTGGACTTTAGGCTGGCTAGGAAAGTACCCGCACAATTTTTTTTTTATGAAGCCACGCTGTTGTAACACGTGCTGAATGTGGCTTGGCATTGTCTGGCTGAAATAAGCAGGGGCGTCCATGAAAAAGACGGCGCTTGGATGGCAGCTTATGTCGTTCCAAAACTTGCATGTACCTTTCAGCATTAATGGTGCCTTCACAGATGTGTAAGGTAGGCGAACCATCCAGACTGTTATCGACACAAAGTTGAAAAGCCAGCATCTGTGATGGTATGAGGGTGCATTAGTGCCCGAGGCATGGGTAACTTACACATCTGTGAAGGCCCCATGTGGGGAGGCGGAGCCAACGGGCCGACGGCAGGGCAGGGCAGGCTGCCCTGCCCAAGATGGCGGCAAGGAGGCGGAGGATGCGGTGGAGTGGAGAGGCGGGGCTTGCTGGGAGCAATGCCTCCACAATCTAAATGAGGTGCGTGGCACAAACACCTGCACACAATTAACTCATCTCCTCCTGCCGTATAAAAGGGAAGGAGGAGAGATCAGAGAGGGAGTTGGAGTGTCCACAGCAGATGCAGTGCGAGGAGAGCAAGAGCGACTGAGAGCGGACGACGACGACAACGACGACGGCGGCTGAAAAACGACCGGCGAACAAGCGGTGGAGGAAGGAGCTGAAAAGCGATCCAAACTGCAGCCAAGCTTTATTGCAAAATAAAGAAGTCAAACCTGCTAAAGAGATGTCCTTCCTTGGTGGTCTTTTGAACCCGAGCGACGACAATAAGAGACTGTCACACACCATTAATGCTGAAAGGTACATACAGGTTTTGGATGAACATATGCTGCCATCCAAGCCGTCTTTGTCATGGACGCCCCTGCTTATTTCAACAAGACAATGCCAAGCCACATTCAGCACGTGTTACAACAGCGTGGCTTCGTAAAAGAAGAGTGCGGGTACTTTCCTGGCCCACCTGCAGTCCAGACCTGTCTCCCATGGAAAATGTGTGGCGCATTATGAAGCGTAAAATACGACAGCGGAGACTGTTGAACGACTGAAACTCGACATAAAACAAGAATGGGAAAGAATTCCACTTTCAAAGCTTCAACAATTAGTTTCCTCAGTTAGCAAACGTTTATTGAGTGTTGTTAAAAGAAAAGGTGATGTAACACAGTGGTGAACATGCCCTTTCCCAACTACTTTGGCAAGTGTTGCAGCCATGAAATTCTAAGTTAATTATTATATGCAAAAAAAAAAAAAGTTTATGAGTTTGAACATCAAATATCTTGTCTTTGTAGTGCATTCAATTGAATATGGGTTGAAAAGGATTTGCATATCATTTTATTCTGTTTATATTTACATCTAACACAATTTCCCAACTCACATGGAAACAGGGTTTGTATATATATATATATATATATGTATATATATATATATATATGTATATATATATATATATATATATATATATGTTGTCCAGGGTGTACCCCGCCTTCCGCCCGATTGTAGCTGAGATAGGCGCCAGCGCCCCCCGCGACCCCAAAAGGGAATAAGCGGTAGGAAATGGATGGATGGATGGGATATATATGCATTTTTAAACAATTTGTACATTACCTGTACACCAAGAGTAACAAGCAATATAAAATGGGTTAGAAAAGACGGATTAAAAAAAAATAAATAAATAAAAAAATAAAATTCAAATTGGAATATTTTAACTTGGGACTTCCCGCGTGCCGGATTTTGGACGCTGGCGGACCGGATCCGCCCCGCAGGCCGTAGTTTGGGGACCCAGTGTACGTAAACTTTTGACTACGACTGTCCAGAACGTGTACCCTGTTTTAGGGTATTGACAATCCATCCATGCATTCATCCATTTTCTACCGCTTGTCTCTTTTTTGGGGTTGCGGGGGGGTAGCTGGAGCCTATCTCAGCTGCATTCGGGCAGAAGGCGGTGTACACCCTGGACAAGTCGCCACCTCATCACAGGTATTGACAATCACGGCTGGTGGAAAAAAAAAAAAAACGTTGCAAAACGTTCTTTGCAGGGACGCTATTTGTCCGTTTATGCTCCATTGAAACCGTTTCTTCAATGTTAGTTGTTAGATTGTTTCCATGGCAACGACGGTGTCAAAGTTCAACCTGATCTAAAGATGCTCCTTCACGTGTCCCGTGTTTGACCAATAAAAGCAGTCCAAGGAAACACACGTTAATCAAACCCTCTGCAGACCCATTAGGTTTTCTTGTTTGGTAGCTTTTATTAGCATTCGGACTAAAGCCTCCTGGACGGTGGTTCAAGGGCGCAAACAAACACACACACACACACAAAAAAAAAAATACAAGTCTAAAAATATCTTCTGCAAGGCTTAACTGAGCAACCAAAACACAAAAGTATCCACACAACCCCACGGCAACAGAGCTCATTTAAAATAACAAGTTAGGACTCCGGAGTTCTTCTGAGGATCCTCGCTGGGAATCTGCTTACGTTTCAGTTCAGCCGTGTAAACAATCCTGCGAGGCGCCTCCAATCCTTGCCGAATGAACAAATGTCGACGTTGACAAAAAAAGGGGGCTCGGCAGATATGTTAAGTGACAAAAAAAAAAAAGGAGAAACATGTGGGTGAGATACAATAAAAGTCTCCAGGCGTGTTACGCAACACGGCGGGGTTCTGTCAGTGTCACGTGCGTGTTGCTCCCCTCGCAGGACTGGCAGGGATGGGAGGAAACGTTCATGTCGACGTTGTGTCGCGCTCTTTCTGTCAGGCTCAGACGGTTTTGGAGGCTTGTCAAAGCAAAATTGAAACCGTGCACTTGTAGAGGGATTGGGATTATGCTGCAAAACTGTAAACGGCACTGAGGGGGAGCCGGTCCGTGTAGCCCAAGGGTGGGCAAGCCAAAATGTTCAAGGACTCATATTGGACCAAAAGTACCGATAAAAAAAATCTGTCTGGAGCCGCAAAAAAATAAAGCATCGTGTAAGTGTTATAATGAAGGCAACGCATGATGTAAGTGTCTATATTAGCCTACAATCAAAAGGACTTTAGAAGTCTTATATTAGTGTTGTAATAAATGCAACACATGATGTAAGTGTCTATATTAGCTATATTAGCCTACTATTGAAATGACTTAAAACGTCTTATATAATTGTTATAATGAATGCAACACATTATGTAAGTGTCTATATAAGCTATTTTAGCCTACTATCAAACTGACTTTACAAATCTTAAATAAGTGTTATAATAATGAAGGCCACTCGTGATGTAAGTGTCTCTATTAGCCTACTATGAAAATGACTTTAAAAGTCGTAAATAAGTGTTATAATGAAGGCAACACATTATGAAAGTGTCTATATTAACTATGTTAGCCTACTATCAAAATGACTTTTAAAGTCTTATATAAGAGTGATAACGAAGGCAACACATTATGAAAGTGTCTATATCAGCTATTTTAGCCTGCTATCAAAATGACTTTAAAAGTCTTGTATAAATGTTATAATGAAGGCCACATGTGATGTAAGTGTCTATATTAGCTATATTAGCCTACTATCAAAATGACTTTAAAAGTCTTATATAAGTGTTATAATGAATGCAACACATGATGTAAGTGTCTATATTAGCTATATTAGCCTACTATCAAAATGACTTAAAAAATCTTATATGAGTGTTATAATGAAGGCAACACATTATGTAAGTGTCTATATTAGCTATATTAGCCTACTATCAAAATGACTTTAAAAGTCTTATATAAGTGTTATAATGAAGGCAACACATTATGTAAGTGTCCATATTAGCTATATTAACCTACTATCAAAATGACTTTAAAAGTCTTATATAAGTGTTATAATGAAGGCAACACATGACGTAAGTGTCTATATTAGTTATATTAGCCTACTATCAAAATGACTTTAAAAGTCTTATATAAGTCTTATAATGAAGGCAACACATTATGTAAGTGTCCATATTAGCTATATTAACCTACTATCAAAATGACTTTAAAAGTCTTATATAAGTGTTATAATGAAGGCAACACATGACGTAAGTGTCTATATTAGTTATATTAGCCTACTATCAAAATGACTTTAAAAGTCTTATATAAGTCTTATAATGAAGGCAACACATTATGTAAGTGTCCATATTAGCTATATTAACCTACTATCAAAATGACTTTAAAAGTCTTATATAAGTGTTATTGTCACGCGTTCGGCGCACTTGTTGCGCGGAGTTGCCACTTCGTGGATGCACACACTACCAGTCAGCAGGATTGCAGGCAAGAATATGTTTTAATATAATAAAACAAAAGAACACTGGTGCAAAAAAGGAGAAAAACAAAGCGCGTGCCAATGCACGGAAAGCTAATGCTAAAAACGTAGCAGAAAACAGAAAACATTAAACGACGTGCCACACGCACGTGAAGCTAAGGCGGAACTTAGCACAAAATAATCGAGGGCAGAAGGATACCAAACGTGACGTGTTGCGAAAAGCAAATAATGGACCGAGGACGAACTGAGGAATCAGGTGGGCTTAAATACACAAATGATAATCAACAACAGGTGTGACAGGAGCCCGTGAGGAGGAGCACAAAACGTTGCCATGGTGACTAAACAAACGGGGAAGTGCTCAAACACAAGGAATCGGCAGAGTCCAGAACTAAACATGAACAAAGACATATAAGCGGCAAAACAATAAACGATCCGCATACCGGATCGTGACAGTTATAATGAAGGCAACACATGACGTAAGTGTCTATATTAGCTATATTAGCCTACTATCAAAATGACTTTAAAAGTCTTATATAAGTGTTATAATGAAGGCAACACATGATGTAAGTGTCTATATTAGCTATTTTAGCCTACTATCAAACTGACTTTACAAGTCTTATAGAAGTGTTATAATGAAGGCCACGTGTGATGTAAGTGTCTATATTAGCCTACTATCAAAATGACTTCAAAAGTCATATATAAGTGTGATTACGAAGGCAACACATGATGTAAGTGTCTATATTAGCTATATTAGCCTACTATCAATATGGCTTTAAAAGTCTTCAATAAGTGTTATAATGAAGGCAACACATGATGTAAGTGTCTATTGTAGCCTACTACCAAAATGACTTTAAAAATATATATATTTTTTTTCTTTGTCATGAAAAAGGGAGTTATTTGTGGTTGGTCCACTAATTGTAAGTGTATATTGTGTTTTTTATGTTAATTTAATAAAAAGAAAAAAAAAGAAAAAATATTTTTTTATTTTTTATATTTTTATTATTTTTATAAAAATGAATAAAAAATTATTCTGCGGCCCCCATGGTTGGGGACCACTGATTTAGAATAAATGTTATTATATCTTACCTCTTGCCGTGTTCATGTCAACGCATCCACGACGGGACATTTCTGTTATCACTATGCCCTCCAGTCTTCACAATAAAGTGATTTTTACCAGATTTGACCGGATTTTTCTCCATGTGGCTTCCATCCAAAATGAGTTTTACACCCCCTTGTACTAAACTCTGCAAAACTGAAACCCAGAAGTAAACCCCCCCCCCAAAAATATCTATACCAAAGAACCTTGCAATCATAATTGTTGACTACAAACGCCGTGACCTCTGTGACCATCGGAGCGGACACATCTCCCCAGCCTGTCGTATTTCAAATCTACTTTGGGGCCTTTTTAGTTTTTCTTCTTTGACATGGTTGAGACGGAAGAACAAATGCGCACGCACAAACATACACAGGCCATCAGCCTAATTACTTGGGACGTGGAGGCAGCTTAGGGAAACAGCTAAAGCCATGGCCAGTTCCACTGTGCTGCACTGCTGGCAGGATGCCCTATTTAGGCCTTTATCACACACATGCACAAATACATATATTTGAGTACACACGTCTCCACACTAATTAGCACACGTCCACACACTGGAGATGCACCAGCGTGGCGATGGATCCAGCGGACAACGCACGCACGGGCCGTCGGAACGGAAAAATGAAATTACATGCTCGGCAGCGTTATCATTTACGGGGGATTCACCACATCGGACAGAAGCACATGTGCCGTAATAGAGATAGAGCAGACATATTTGCTCACTCCAAGAACACACACACTGGAACAGTGCCCAGGCCCAGGGGCGCCAGACCTCCTGAATCTTTTAATTGGACGTTTGTTTTGACAGGTTATTCTCAAAGAACCATGACTGCCCACTAGGGGGTCTTGGGATTCTCTCTGTCAGTGGATAAATGCCTCGTTGCTGACCTAAGTGGGAAGGGTGCGGTTTTTGTAATCACCTGTCATGATGTGCAAGTTCCTCACTCATTACACCAGCCACACATGCATATATACGGTGGGGCAAAAAAAGGATTTAGTCAGCCGCCGATTGTGCGAGTTCTCCCACTTAAAATGCTACCTCAGTAGAAGCATTTAAGTCTCACCTTAAAACTCATCTGTATACTCTAGCCTTTAAATAGACCTCCTTTTTAGACCAGTTGATCTGCCGCTTCTTTTCTTTATCCTATGTCCCCCCCTCCCTTGTGGAGGGGGTCCGGTCCGATGACCATGGATGAAGTACTGGCTGTCCAGAGTCGAGACCCAGGATGGACCGCTCGTCGGGACCCAGGATGGACCGCTCGCCTGTATCGGTTGGGGACATCTCTACGCTGCTGATCCGCTTGGGATGGTTTCCTGTGGACGGGACTCTCGCTGCTGTCTTGGAGCCACTATGGATTGAACTTTCACAGTATCATGTTAGACCCGCTCGACATCCATTGCTTTCGGTCCCCTAGAGGGGGGGGGGGTTGCCCACATCTGAGGTCCTCTCCAAGGTTTCTCATAGTCAGCATTGTCACTGGCGTCCCACTGGATGTAAATTCTCCCTGCCCACTGGGTGTGAGTTTTCCTTGCCCTTTTGTGGGTTCTTCCGAGGATGTTGTAGTCGTAATGATTTGTGCAGTCCTTTGAGACATTTGTGATTTGGGGCTATATAAATAAACATTGATTGATTGATTGATTGAAAATGATGACAGAGGTCTGTCATTTTTTATCATAGGTACACTTCTTGGTCACACTTTTGACTTTGGGAGGTCGAGTCCACGGTCACAACCTATTGTGATCGAGGGAGTTGAGGTACAGACCGTGGACTCATTCAAGTACCTCGGGGTTTGGGTGGACAATAAGCTGGACTGGACTGTTAACACGGACCACCAGTACAAGAAAGGACAGAGCAGGCTGTACTTCCTCAGGAGACTGCACTCCTTCAACATTTGTAGAAAACTCCTGTGGATGTACTACCAGTCTGTGGTTGCCAGTGTTCTGTTCTACATGGTAGTGTGCTGGGGGGGGGGGGGGGGGGGGCAGTACATCTAAGAAGGACAGCTCCAGACTTGAGAAACTGATCAGGCGGGCCGGTTCTACAATCGGAATGAAACTGGACTCACTGGTGACGGTGGCAGAGAAGAGGACTGTTGACAAAACTAGTGAGCATCCTGGATGATGCCAGTCACCCTCTGCATAGCGTTATCAGTAGCCAGAGGAGCCTGTTCAGTCCTAGACTGCTTCATCCCAAGTGCAGGACTAATAGACTCAAGAACTCCTTTGTCCCACACGCCATTAGACTGTACAACTCCTCTCTGGGACGGGGGGCGGGGGGGTATTAGGACGACAGGGGATGCAAAACATTAACAGTGCGATACATTTTCATAACATTGTCACTACTGCCTATTTTGTCTTGTTATATTCTTATTTTACTGTTATATTGTTATTCCCATTGTTTTTATTCTTTTTGTAATATTTCTCTATTTTGTTTCCTTTTAAACCCCCATTATTTACTTTTTACTTTTTTTTTTTAAATTGATCTCAACTCTGTACACTGCTGCTGGAATTTTAATTTTCCTGGAGGAACTCTCCTGAAGGAATCAATAAAGTACCATCTATCTATCTATCTATCTATCTATCTATCTATCTATCTATCTATCTATCTATCTATCTATCTATCTATCTTCAACTGTGAGAGACAGAATGTGAAAAAAAAATCGAGGAATTCACATTGTGGGAATTGTAAATAATTTATTTGTAAATTATAGTGAAAAAGAAGTCAACCATTTAAAGCTTTCACTGATGGAAGGAGGTTTTGGCTCAAAACCTCACGATACATGGCCCCATTCGTTCTTTCCTTACCACGGATCAATCGTCCTGTCCCCTTAGCAGAAAAACTGCCCCAAAGCATGATGTTTCCACCCCCATGCTTCACAGTAGGTATGGTGTTCTTGCTCAAAACAATATTCTTCTTCCTCCAAACACGACGAGTTGAGTTTGTACCAAAAATTTCTACTTTGGTTTCATCTGACCACATGACATTCTCCCAATCCTCTGGTGTATCATCCATGTATCCATTTTGGTATAAACTCAACTCGTGGATTTTTTTTTTCACATTCTGTCTCTCACAGTTGAAGTGTACCTATGATGAAAATTACAGACCTCTGTCATCATTTTAAATAAATAAATAAATGGGTTGTACTTGTATAGCGCTTTTCTACCTTCAAGGTACTCAAAGCGCTTTGACACTACTTCCACATTTACCCATTCACACACACATTCACGCACTGATGGAGGGAGCTGCCATGCAAGGCGCGAACCAGCACCCATCAGGAGCAAGGGTGAAGTGTCTTGCTCAGGACACAACGGACGTGACGAGGTTGGTAATAGGTGGAATTTGAACCAGGGACCCTCGGGTTGCGCACGGCCACTCCCCCACTGCGCCACGCCGTCCCATTTTAAGTGGGAGATCTTGCACAATTGGTGGCTGACTAAATAATTTTTTGCCCCACTGTAGGTAGAACATCTCAAAACGATGTTATTGTTATTGGGACAGAGGATCCTATTGAATTTCTAAGGTTTTATTATTATTCTTTATTATACCGCCGCCTCTTTGAGCTGTAATTTGACCCCCTTAAAATGCTTCAAAACTCACCAAATTTGACACACACATCAGGACTGGCAAGCATTGCAATTTAATAAAAAAAAAACAAACCCCAAAACTCAGAATTACACTCTAGCGCCCCCTAAGAAGAAAACACAGACAAAACTGTATCTAACTTTCAGTAGGAATTTCGTACAAACATGAAACAAAAACCACTATGTAGGTTTTACTTAGACCTTTATTTCATCCAATGGATCCCCCGGCTAAAATCAACAGGACGTTTGCTATTCCCACTTCAATACAAAAGTTGGCTAAAAAATGTCACATTTTTTCAAACATTATGCACTAATTGTAAGTATATCTTGTGTTTTTTTATGTTGATTTAATGAAAAAATAAATACAAATAAAATAAGATTAAAAAAAATAAATAATAGTAAATTCTTCTGCGGCCCGGTGGTTGAGGACCATTAATATAACATATATATATATATATATATATATATATATATATATATATATATATATATATATATATATATATATATAGGAGAAATATATATATATATAGGAGAAAAAAAAAAAAAAAAAAATCTCCTGATGATTGAGGGAACCCCTCATGAAACAGTTCTGTAGAGATGAAGTAGTCTTGTGATTTTTCCCACACCTACATATTGCGCTCTACCACGGTATCGAGCACTATTCTCTGGATAATCCAATCAAGACATATATATATATATATATATATATATATATATATATATGTATACAATATAACACATATATATACGTACAGTTGTGATCAAAATTATTCAACCCCCACACAATTTTGGTGTTTTAGCAAGTTGGACATTTATTCCAAAAATTGTGTGGGGGTTGAATAATTTTGATCACAACTCTACAGTATATATATATATATATATATATATATATATATATATATATATATATATATATATATATATATATATATATATATATATATACACACATATTTTTGATAGGCGGAGATGATGTTAATTGGCCAAAATATGCAGGTAAGTTAAGGGTTTTGGACAAAAGGCCAAGCATTAATCATCTTGATTGGGTGAATTTGTGTAAATTGATGCGATTGCGACATTTATAAATTCCTGTCTAAATATTTGATTTGTGTTTATGTTGACAAAAGTGATGTTTTAAACTGCAATAGTCTTTAATTGAAAATGTTTATTACGTATGTCTACTGTTGTGTGCTTAGCTGTTGTGTAGCTGCTGGCTCCCAGTAGCCGATATCTTACCACGTTCACATTTTTGCTAGTATCGAATCGTTTCTATCGGAGATTTTAAACGCCAGCCGATGTAATCCGTTTTTTTTTTGACGACATACGCTCACCACATTGGCTCGGGGAACCCCTAATTCGTATTATGAGAGCTTTAACTGAGCCCGTACACACAGTCAGGACGTTGACTGCTCTTCCGCCATAACCCCTCGCATTAAACATCTAAATCCTCACGTCGCAACGTCTTCTCCAGCCTCAGCAGCCAGAATGGGGGGCGTTTGTTTCGGCTAATTAAGGACCAGCTGGCAGGTGCGTGCTTACAAACACAAATACTTTTGAAAGACCACAGACATGTGTTTAGTATCCTTCAGAAATATATCGATGCACACAATATAAGGTAACGGCGATATGATTTATGTAGTTGCCAGCAACCAGGAGATAAAACTGTAAACGACTTCCTGCCGCCATCGTGTGGGTTGCGTGGACCAAACAGGAACGACATCGCTTCGCACAGCTTTGACTCTTTTATGCTGCAGCAGAAGATGATGGGATTGAGAACAGGTGTGTAGTTTACGCACCTGACTGGGCTGGCTGCAGCATCGCTCCGAGTGCGCCCCGCCTCTCCTCTCTGCTGCATGCGCCGCCTCCTGCCCTCCATCTTGGGTAGGACAGCCATATTTCCTAAACCGCTGTCGGCTTTTTTTTTTTTTTTTTTTTACAAAATTGCAGCCTGTTGGGCAGGTTAATACGCAATCAATAATGAACCAGTCCGTCAATGAGTGCTCAGCAAATCATAAGTGAGCTCAACTCAAATTAAAAGTGCATAGAAAAAGGCCTATTAAGCAATGATCATTTGCAAAATGATATTGCAATAGGCTCACACAATGGAGATGAAATTACAAGAGAGGAGAAACGCTGTGAGTTTTAATTACCCGACGGATGTGGCGTGTTAGACGACATGGCTCCAAACTGTCACCTGGCCTCTTTAATTGCATGTCCTCACTCTGGAGGGGAGTCGGAGGAGACTATAATTACGCCGCGATCAATAGTCAAGCATCAATGGTGACACGGTAACAATTTGTATTATATGCAGATTGATTCCCTTCTCGACGCTGTTTAGTTTCATTTAATAGGGGCCCCACTTGCTTTGGGGGTAATTGGCTTTGTGTGGAGAAACAAGGCTGTAACAGCAAATATATGGACATGTTTAATTGTCTGGGAACTATATGGACTGATTAAAAAACACAGCAAATTGCTCTTACTGTTGATTTGGGACGCAATTGGGGGCAATTTTATGCTTACAAAGACAATTAAGTTTATTACGGTGAATGCTTTGCAAACAAGGCCCTACTTATGCGGCAGAAAAGCATGCTTAAGGAAAGAATGGTTAAGTGAACTGGAAAAAAAAAATACAAACAAAAACAATAAAAACTACTGTAAGTAAAGTTGAGAACGAGTCAGCCAGGAAAGCAAAAAAAATAATAAAAAAAGATAAAAATGCCCTTGGTATATTGTATTTTATTTAAAACTGTCATGTTTTGGGGTCACGTTCAGTTTGGTTTTGGACTCATTGGGCACTCTTGTTTGTTTTGTCACTGTGGAGAGGCAGAGCCGACCGTCTGACAGAGAGGCCAAGATGGCGGCGAGGAGGCGGGGATGGCGAGCGAGCGGCGAGGCGGGGGGGGCCGGGAGCGACGCCACAAACGAGATCAGGTGTGTGCATCTAATGCATTACTAATGTATCTCCTCCCGCTGTATAAAAGGGGAGAAGGAGGAGAGAACGGGGCTGGTGATGGTGCGGAGCGAGAGCAACCCAAACAAGAAAAGAACAAGAGAGAGAGACGACAACACGAGCAGCAGCGCGTGCAACCCGGAAGAGAGCGAGAGCGAGAGCGAGAGGCAGACGCAGGCAACGTGGAAGGCTGAAAAGCAACATGCAAAATACTTTTTTTATTGAAAATTAAAGAAGTCTACACCTGCTCAAAGGCATGTCCTTCCTTGGTGGTCCCTGGAACCCGCAAGACGGCACAAGTCTTTCACAGTCACCATGACTACCAATTATTTTCACCTGTCATGTCACGCACCTGGTTGATTTGGACTCATGCACCTGTTAATCACCACAGCATTATTTAAGCCTGTAGTTGCCAGGCAGTCAGCCTGGAGACATCACCTTCTACTCACCCTCTACACACCCTTGCTCCATGCTGATGATCCAGGATCTTTTTTTCGTTCCCTGTACGTTTTGTTATTCATGCCACAGTTCGCAAGTTTTGTTTTATGTCCATAGTTTATGTTTCATCCATCCATCTTCTTCCGCTTATCCGAGGTTGGGTTGCGGGGGTTTATGTTGTAGTAATAATTTTGTTTCATAGCCAAGTTTTTGTACCTCCTCTGTGAGCGCCTTTATTTTGTTCCTTGTTTTGAGTTAAGATTAGAATAAGTCGTTACCTTCACATCGTGTCCGATCCAGTCGCTTTGCACCTTGGGAAAAAAAAACACACCAAAGTCCAAGTCATGAAAAAAACCAATAATAAAACCTGCAGGGGGATGTTTTGTTTGCACAGTGAATAAGCGGCTGTTTCACAAATATGTGGTATTTGCCATTAAAATATGTATTGCAAAGTTTACTGGTACTTTGGTTTACGAGTCCCCCCAATAGTTCTGGATTGTCATGTTTTGGGTTGCGAGCGAAAATTCTAGTTAGTTTGGACACAGCTCCTCATTCAATGTGTTTCCTTTATTTTCATGACTATTTACTTTGTAGATTTATGTTCATGTTCCTTGGCAAGTTTCACTGCAATAAGACACTTTTGGAAACCATCCACAAGCTTCTGGCAAGCTTCTGCTTGAATTTTTGACCACTCCTCTTCTACTCCAAACTAATTTCAGGGTATTGTGGCCAAAGAGCTACATTTTTGTTTCATCTGACCACAGAACTTTCTTCCAGAAGGTGTAATCTTTGTCCATGTGACGTCAGATGAAACAGAAATTGAGCTGTTTGGCCACAACACCCAGCAACATGTTTGGAAGAGAAAAGGTGAGGCCTTTCATCCCAGGAACTCCAAACCTACCGTCAAGCATGGTGGTGGTAGTATTATGCTCTGGGCCTGTTTTTCTGCCAATGGGACTGGTGATTTATGAAGAGTAAATGAGACAATGAAAAAGGAGGATTACGTCAAAACATTCTTCAGGACAACCTGAAATCATCAGCCCACAAACTGGGTCTTGGGCACAGTTGGGTGTTCCAACAGGAATATGACCCCAAACACACGTCAAAAGTGGCAAAGGAATGGATAAATTAGGCTAGAGTTAAGGTTTTAGAATGGCCATCACAAAGTCCTGACTTAAACGTGTGGACAATGCTGAAGAAACAAGTCAATGTCAGGAAAAACAACAAATTCAGCCAATACTAAAGTGCAATTTTAAATTTTGGGCTGAAAAATCCTGCTGAAAACGTCTCCGGATGATGACGCCCGCGTGTGATGTCACGGATTGTAGAGGACATTTTGTACCAGCATTGTGCCAAGCTATTAGGTTGTCTGTTTTCATCGCAAAATTCCACAGTATCTGGACATCTGTGTTGGTTAATCTTTGGCAATTTGTTCAATGAACAATGGAGACGTCAAAGAAGAAAGCTGTAGGCGGGAAGCGGTGTATTGCGGCCGCCTTTAGCAACACAAACACAGCCGGTGTTTCATTGTTTACATTCCTGAGAGATGACGGTGAAGCTTTACTATGGAACAGAGATGTCAAGCGAACACGGTTGGATTGGACCACACACACAAAGTACAGAGTATTATGCAGCGATCATTTTTACCATTTTGTATTTTGAAGGCGATCTGTGTCATGTGCTACTCCAGCATCAATATCAGCAGCGTCCTCCTGACCGTATGGCTCTATTCCTTGTTGCGGTTGGGCCTGGCCGAGTGGTCCTGCCACCCCCACGGCTGCCGCAACACCTCTCACAGCATCTTCCCTATCTGAATCGCTCCCATTGCCCCCTTGTCCTTCACTCTCACTTTCCTCATCCATGAATCTTTTATCCTCGCTCAAATTAATGGGGAAATCGTCGCTTTCTCAGTCCGAATCGAAGAGGGTCCCTTGCGAAGGGCAGATACGGGCATCGCCACCACCCGTCGACTGGTGCTGAAGAAAGGTGCGGGGCCGACTGTCAGGTTGTACAGGTATGACCATATAATCTCACTAAAACACTAGTAACACAATAAGCAGATAAGGGATTTTCCAGAATTATCTGAGTAAATGTGTCTAATAACATCTGAATTGCTCCCACTGTAGTCTTTTATTATTTTTCTCTCCGAGTCCTTCACTTTCACTTTCCTCACCCATGAATCTTTTATCCTCGCTCAAATTAATGGCGAAATCGTCGCTTTCTCAGTCCGAATCGAAGAGGGTCCCTTGCGAAGGGCAGAGATGGGCATCGCCACCACCCGTCGACTGGTGCTGAAGAAAGGTGCAGGACGGACCTTCAGGTTGTACAGGTACGACCATATAATCTCACTAAAACACTAGTAACACAATAAGCAGATAAGGGATTTTCCAGAATTATCCGAGTAAATGTGTCTAATAACATCTGAATTGCTCCCACTGTAGTCTTTTATTATTTTTTTCTCCGAGTCCTTCACTCTCACTTTCCTCATCCATGAATCTTTCATCCTCGCTCAAATTAATGGGGAAATCGTCGCTTTCTCAGTCCGAATCGAAGAGGGTCCCTTGCGAAGGGCAGAGATGGGCATCTTCACCACCCGTCGACTGGTGCTGAAGAAAGGTGCGGGGCCGACCTTCAGGTTGTACAGGTACAACCATATAATCTCACTAAAACACTAGTAACACAATAAGCAGATAAGGGATTTTCCAGAATTATCCGAGCAAATGTGTCTAATAACATCTGAATTGCTCCCACTGTAGTCTTTTATTATTTTTTTCTCCGAGTCCTTCACTCTCACTTTCCTCATCCATGAATCTTTCATCCTCGCTCAAATTAATGGGGAAATCGTCGCTTTCTCAGTCCGATTCGAAGAGGGTCCTTTGCGAAGGGCAGAGATGGGCATCGCCACCACCCGTCGACTGGTGCTGAAGAAAGGTGCGGGGCCGACCTTCAGGTTGTACAGGTACAACCATATAATCTCACTAAAACACTAGTAACACAATAAGCAGATAAGGGATTTTCCCGAATTATCCTAGTAAATGTGTCTAATAACATCCGAATTGCTCCCACTGTAGTCTTTTATTATTTTTTTCTCCGAGTCCTTCACTGTCACTTTCCTCATCCATGAATCTTTTATCCTCGCTCAAATTAATGGGGAAATCGTCGCTTTCTCAGTCCAAATCGAAGAGGGTCCCTTGCAAAGGGCAAAGATGGGCATCGCCACCACCCGTCGACTGGTGCTGAAGAAAGGTGCGGGGCCGACCTTCAGGTTGTACAGGTACAACCATATAATCTCACTAAAACATTAGTAACAAAATAAGCAGATAAGGGATTTTCCAGAATTATCCGAGTAAATATGTCTAATAACATCTGAATTGCTCCCACTGTAGTCTTTTATAATTTTTTTCTCCGAGTCCTTCACTCTCACTTTCCTCATCCATGAATCTTTCATCCTCGCTCAAATTAATGGGGAAATTGTCGCTTTCTCAGTCCGAATCGAAGCGGATCCCTTGCGAAGGGCAGAGATGGGCATCGCCACCACCCGTGGACTGGTGCTGAAGAAAGGTGCAGGGCCGACCTTCAGGTTGCACAGGTACAACCATATAATCTCACTAAAACATTAGTAACAAAATAAGCAGATAAGGGATTTTCCAGAATTATCCGAGCAAATGTGTCTAATAACATCTGAATTGTCTGTAGTCTTTTATTATTTTTTTCTCCGAGTCCTTCACTGTCACTTTTTACTCATCCATGAATCTTTCATCCTCGCTCAAATTAATGGGGAAATCGTCACTTTCTCAGTCAGAATCGAAGAGGATCCCTTGCGAAGGGCAGAGATGGGCATCGCCACCACCCGTTGACTGGTGCTGAAGAAAGGTGCGGGGCCGACCTTCAGGTTGTACAGGTACAACCATACAATCTCACTAAAACATTAGTAACAAAATAAGCATATAAGGGATTTTCCAGAATTATCCGAGCAAATGTGTCTAATAACATCTGAATTGCTCCCACTGTAGTCTTTTATTATTTTTTTCTCCGACTCCTTCACTCTCACTTTCCTCATCCAGAAATCTTTCATCCTTGCTCAAATCAATGGGGAAATCGTCGCTTTCTCGGTCCAAATCGCTCTCGCTGCTGGTGACCATGATTGTAAACAATGTTCAGATGTGAGGAGCTCCACAACCCGTGACGTCACACGCACATTATTTACTACTTCCGGTACAGGCAAGGCTTTTTTATCAGCACCAAAAGTTGCAAATTTTTCCGTCGATGTTCTCTACTAAATAATTTCAGCAAAAATATGGCAATATCCAGGGTTAAATAAGAAAATTACATTTCTGTAGGCCTTTAAGAACCACTGAAATAAACACAGCATAAAGGGAAACTGCTATGTAAATAAAACATTACAAAACCAACAGTTATTCATCCTTCAAGTCTACCGTTTATCGTACACAATCTTGTGAAACCAAACTGTTTGAGGCCACTTCAGACCGACAAAACGGACCCTCGAAGCCCATTGCCACGTCGTACATCAGTACTCCCACCATAGCTAGACCGACGGGAGGCCATTAAGAACACCTACAGGCAACTTTTAAAAGCAAATAATCCACAGAAAACAATAAACAGTTGCGCTGAGTGCTTGTCAGCTTTTACTGGCACCGCTCGAGCCTTTTTCGACAACGACAGCTGCGGTGAAATATTGGAAACAATTTGCTGAATCATTACGGAGGTGAGCTGAGGGAAGTGGAAGCAGAACTCTGAAAAGGGAACGGTAGACATGTTGAATGCGGAGAGCGTCATTTAGTGGACTTGTTTTTCAAACAAAACCAAAACCCCAGCACGAGCAAATGGGTCGTCTGGGATTTTTTTTGACTTCTTTGCTAACCACCGTGAAACTTCAAAACACCCAAAAATCAGGACTGCGTATAAACTGTCACGCCGTGGGCAAATAGGTTTATTTCTTTATCATCCTGTGATCAAAGTTTGTCATGATGGAGGGGGTGAGTGGGGGGGCAGTGAAGTCTTTGGAAGGCTTTTGTTCCATGAACAATAAGAAGTGCAGAGTTTTGCCTGCAGACTAATCATTTAGCCCAAAAAAGGTGATGACTGAAGCCTATCCATCCATCTTCTTCCGCTTATCCGAGGTCGGGTCACGGGGGCAGCAGCCTAAGCAGGGAAGCCCAGACTTCCCTCTCCCCAGCCACGTCGTCCAGCTCATCCCGGGGGATCCCGAGGCGTTCCCAGGCCAACCGGGAGACATAGTCTTCCCAACGTATCCTGGGTCTTCCCCGTGGCCTCCTACTGGTCGGACGTGCCCAAAACACCTCCCTAGGGAAGCGTTCGGGTGGCATCCTGACCAGATGCCCGAACCACCTCTTCTGGCTCCTCTCGATGTGGAGGAGCAGCGGCTTTACTTTGAGCTCCTCTCCAGGATCACGGAGCTTCTCACCCTTTGTCTCAGGGAGAGCATCGCCACCTGGCAGAGGAAACTCATTCCGGCCGCTTGTACCCGTGATCTTGTCCTTTCGGTCATGACCCAAAGCTCATGACCATAGGTGAGGATGGGAACGTAGATCGACCGGTAAATTGAGAGCTTTGCCTTCCGGCTCAGCTCCTTCTTCACCACAACGGATCGATTACTGAAGATCCCGCACCGATCCGCCTGTCGATCTCACGATCCACTCTTTCCTCACTCGTGAACAAGACTCCGAGGTACTTGAACTCCTCCAATTGGGGCAAGTTCTCCTCCCCAACCTGGAGATGGCACTCCACGTTTTTCCGGGTGAGTACCATGGACTCGGACTTGGAGGTGCTGATTCTCATCTCAGTCACTTCACACTTGGTTTCGAACCGATCCAGTGAGAGCTGATGATCCTGGCCAGATGAAGCCATCAGGACTACATCATCTGCAAAAAGCAAAGACCTAATCCTGCAGCTACCAAACCGGATCCTAAAAACACCTTGACTGCGCCTAGAAATTCTTTCCGTAAAAGTTATGAACAGAATCGGTGACCAAGGACAGCCTTGGGGGAGTCCAACCCTCACTGGAAAGCGGTCCGACTATCAGACAGTCCAATACCCCATACTCTCTGAGCACTTCCCACAGGACTTCCCAGTCGAATGCCTTCTCCAAGTCCACAAAGCACATGTAGACTGGTTGGGGAAAACTACCATCCACCCTCAAGGACCCTGCCAAGAGTATAGAGCTGGTCCACAGTTCCACGACCAGGACGAAAACCACACTGTTCCTCCTGAATCTGAGGTGCGACTATCCGGTGTAGCCTCCTCTCCAGTACACCTGAAGCCATGACACATAAAACAAATGTTCTTCTACAATGTTTTCCATACGTTCCTATAATTGTGGCAGCCTGCCCCCTCTATTATTGTTTTTGTTTTAAGATTTTGCCGTATAGGTACTGTAGGTAATCCACTTTCCAGGGGTTATGTACTGCCATCTCATGCCAACCACAAACAATTGACTACCTTTTGTTTTTCTTCTCAAAACTCGACAGTGCGGATATTTAAACTGTACGGAGTGATATTGGTTGTGCTTACCGACCTCGTAGTTACTTTTTCTGTACATGGTGTAATGATCATACTTGCCAACCCTCCCGATTTTCCCGGGAGACTCCCGAATTTCAGTGCCCCTCTCGAAAATCTCCCGGGTCAACCATTCTCCCCAATTTCTTCCAATTTCCACCTGGACAACATCATTGGGGGCGTGCCTTGAAGGCACTATTTTTAGCGTCATCTACAACCTATCGTCATGTCTGCTTTTCATCCTTTCTAACAATGTTACGGCCCAATAACACGGCTTTTACACAAACATTAGTGAATGAAAGCATACTTGGTCAATAGCCATGCAGGTCACACTGAGGGTGGCCGTATAAACAACTTTAACACTGTTACTAATATGCGCCACACTGTGAACATACACCAAACAAGAATGACAAACACATTTCGGGAGAACATCCGCATGGTAATGTCAAATTGAGGACCGTGGTGGGGTTTGTTTTCCCGTAATGCAAAGGAAGGTGATGGGCCATGGCGTGAAGTTAAATACATATTTTGATTTATCTATCAAAAAAAGTGCAAACCAAAAGCGCACAAGGCATAGAACAAACTTGGCTAAAAAAAAAATATATATATGAAAAAATTCCCCCAAAGGCAAAAAACTTAGGACATGAAAAACTTGATAACCGTGACTTGAATAAACAAAACTTGAAGCATGAAACAACAACAATGACGCCAGGTCGACTACCTGGCAACCACAAGCTTAAATAATAGTGACATGATTAACACAGGTGCGTGAGTCTAAATGAGTACAGGTGAAACCAATGAGTTGTAATGGAAACAAAACAAGGGAGTGAAAAAACAGCAACTAATTGAGTCTTGAAGTAACATCCATCCATTTTCTACCCTTCATTCCCTTTGAGGTCGGGGGGTTTTATTTACATAGCTACAATCGGGCGGAAGGCGGTGTACACCTTGGACAAGTCGCCACCTTGTGGCAGGGCCAACACAGATAGACGGACAACATTCACACACTAGGGCCAATTTAGTGTTGCCAATCAACCTATCCCCAGGTGCATGTCTTTGGAAGTGGGAGGAACCCGGAGTACCGAAGGGAACCCACAAATTTACGGGGAGAACATCCAAACTCCACACAGAAAGATCCTCACCCCGGGATTAAACCCTGACTACTCAGGACCTTCGTATTGTGAGGCAGACGCACTAACCCCTCTCCCACCGTGAAGCCCTTGAAGTATCATAACACAACTAAACAAAACATGATCACAAAACATGACAGGTAACACAACGTAAACACAACAGAACAAATACCCAGAATCCCTTGCAGCACTAACTCTTCCGGGATGCTAATTTATACACCCCCCGTCTACCAGCACATTCTGAAAACGTACAAATCACAAATAATCCTCTGAACAAAACACTTCAAATTTTTGGAAAATTCTGAGGCAATTGGTGCAGTTTTCGAAAACACAAAGATCTTAGATTTTGTCTCAGTTTATCTACAAAGTCAGGATTAAACTTTTAGTCATAGTCTTTCTGGCATTAAACAAAAACGCAACATGTAAACTATTCTATGTATCAAATGCCTCCTTGGTCATGTCCACTTATCAATCCAGATTGAACTCAACAAACCGTAATAAACGGTGGTAAAAACAATTCAAAAGGGTTAAGTTTACTTTTCTTGTGTTTGACAAAGACATTTTGGGGGTGAAAGGGTGCCAAATAACCATGTGTTCCAAGCAGAAGACATAAAACATCAGGTTTTAAGTTACATGTTGGTCGATATGTACCTTTTGCTTGCCTAACAGAATTGTTATTGTGCCATCCAGTGGACACATTTAAAACAGCAGTTTCTTCCGTTCCAAAAAAAACATAAAAACATAAAAACTCGTCACTGTCACAGTTTGTTGTTGACGAACCCCAAGATGCAGAGATGGTGGCAGGCATTAAGCAGGAAAACATGGTTTTAATGTTCAAAAATAAGAAAAGGAAAACACGAACCAGAAACCAGGAAGCAGGAACAGGAGTCAGGATCCAGGGAATGATTTATAGCTTACAGCATACGACAAAACGACACGACAATACTCCAACCCAGAGTGGAGGACAAAGCAGGTTTAAATAGCACCTGGCTGATTGACACCAGGTGTGGCCAGGTGCCAATCAGGCACAGCTAAGAGATAGCAGAACTCAGGGAGACAATCCGGAAATAACCTAAATAAGAGCGCTGACAGGAAATGGGACAAACACAGAGGAAAAACTAAAACATGACCAAACTGTCAGGTCACGCGGGCCGGATACAACCTGTCCGCAAGCCGTACATTTGACACCCCTGCCTTGGAGTCATTCTATTTTACCAATCTTGAAATGGCTCGCACGCCAACACTGCTGTCTGGAGAACCGGGTTCTGTTCAATTTTCACAGTATTTTTTTTTTTTGGCAGATAACATTTAATACAAAAGGAAATCACTTTATTTATAGCTATTTAAAACGGTTTGTGGTTATATCTGGACCTGTCACTTCCGTGTTATTGCCTTGGATGTAAATCCCGCCAGACCTGTTCATTTTAAAGATCTTTTTTTGTACGTCCGTTAGACATTATACGGCGCATATTCCCAGCAGAACTAGGTTGCATTAAAAATAACAGTAGCCCATATAACTTTGACGGAAGAGCGGCCGTTTGGGTTTTAAATATGTGTTTTTGTTGGGGAATCATTGTTCTGACAGACGACTGTGGTCATTCTAAAGCAGGGGTGTGTGTCAAACTTACAGCCCTCGGGCCAGGTCAGGCCCACGTACAGGTTTTAACCGGTTTAATGTGTATAACAATAAACTGCTTTTTTATTTTTAAATTTTTTTAAAACTGCTGTTCTAAATGTGTCCACTGGATGTCACAATAGTAATTCTGTTAGGCAAGCAAACGGTTTATACACAGTTACACAGTAAAGGGGGACTGTGGCTCCTCCTCCTCAACCCACATCGAACTTAAAACCTGCCGTTGTATTTCTTCTGCTTTGAACACATGGTTATTTGGCAGCCTTACTGCCCCAAAATGTCTGTCAAACACGAGAAACGTGAACTTAAACCTTTTGAAAAGTGTTTACCTCCGTTTTTTACGGTTTGTTGAGTTAGCACTGGCTTGATACGTGGTATTTGGAGGTATTCGGTACCTAAAATAGTTTACATGTTGCGTTTCTGTTCAATCCCAGAAAGACTGTGATTTTGAGTTTAATCCTGGCTTTGTAGATTCACTGAGACCAAATCTAAGCTTGTTGTGTTTTTGAAGCTGCACTAATTTCCTCAGAATTTTGTACAAATTTGAAGTGTTTCGTCCAGAGGATTATTTGTGATTTGTTCTATTTTTGAAACCTGATTACACTCTCAACGGAGGGTGCTTACAGACATCAGTCGTTTACCAAGCAAAGGTAACACGCAAGGACATTAACACATCCGACACGTACGGAGGATTAACCGAAGGAGCGTTCAAAACAAGATGGAATAATCACAACACCTCCTTTAGAAACCAGACTTTGCGGAATTCTACAGAACTCAGCAAACACATTTGGAACCTCAAAGACAATAATGTTGAATATTCAATAACATGGCAAATTCTTGCATCCAGCACACCTTACAACAGTGGTAATAAAAGATGCAACCTATGCTTAAAAGAGAGACTGTTTATTATATATCATCCAGACCTGTCATCCCTCAACAAGCGCAGTGAAATCATTTCAACATGCCGCCACAGACGGAAACACCTCCTAGGTAACACATGAGCCAATCAACACGCCCCTACGCCTGCCTGTACCCACCCACTCTGTGCCCTATATAAACCATTGTATGTGAATGCTTCCATTAAAATCTCCTGATGATTGAGGGAACCCCTCATGAAATATATATATATATATATATATATATATATATATATATATATATATATATATATATATATATATATATATATATATATATATATATATATATATATATATATATATATATATATATATATAGGTGTGGGAAAATCACAAGACTACTTCATCTCTACAGAACTGTTTCATGAGGGGTTCCCTCAATCATCAGGAGATTTTAATATATATATATATATATATATATATATATATATATATATATATATATATATACATATATATATATATATATATATATATATATATATATATATATACATATATATATATATATATATATATATATATGTATAATATCACGTCATCGATTGGAAAATGCTTTTTTAGACAATGTGATTTGCCTGAGCGGCTAGGAGACTCTGAGATTAACAAGCAACAAGCGGTAGAAAATGGATTAGAAAGGACAGATTTAAAATAAATAAATAAATAAATAAATAAATACAAAAAATAACTTTGGATTTCCCGAGGGGCCAGATCTGCAACGCTGGCGGGCCCGCGGGCCGTAGTTTGGGGACCAATGCTCTACAGTACTGCTTTGCAAACGCGACTCAGGTGTTATAAGAAAACAAACTATAACAACTGGACAGCACAGTTATCATCACTATCAGATCATTTTTGAATGTTACATCAAAAACAATATAATATTATCATCAAACAAGTAACATTTATTAGCACACACACGAGTACGGACACTTTATTAACACTTTAACACTTTATCACAATTGCACAAAACCACACGCACAAAAATTACTTTACTTACCACTGTAATTACCGGACTACAATACTCTTCATTCAATGACTGTAAATAATATCAAAAGAATGTAAAAAAATATATATATTATAAAGAAGTTATACTGTTCATACTGTAGACACCTTAAAATTTAAATACTGTACTTCTGCCTGTACTGATACTTCTATCCTAACTACTGTGACTTATTGTGCAACTTAATAGTCTTGTAAATAATGTACAAAGCCCGTTTCCATATGAGTTGGGAAATTTTGGCGGATGTAAATATAAACGGAATACAATGATTTGCAAATCATTTTCAACCCATATTCAGTTGAATGCACTACAAAGACAACATATTTGATGTTCAAACTGATAAACATTTTTTTTTTTTTTGGAAATAATCATTAACTTTAGAATTTGATGCCAGCAACACGTGACAAAGAAGTTGGGAAAGGTGGCAATAAATAATGATAAAGTTGAGGAATGCTCATCAAACACTTATTTGGAACATCCCACAGGTGGGTGCCATGATTGGATATAAAAACAGCATCCCAAAAAATGCTCAGTCTTTCACAAGAAAGGATGGGGCGAAGTACACCCTTTTGTCCACAACTGTGTGAGCAAATAGTCAAACAGTTCAAGAACAACGTTTCTCAAAGTAAAATTGCAAGAAATTTAGAGATTTCAACATCCACGGTCCATAATATCGTCAAAAGGTTCAGAGAATCTGGAGAAATCACTCCACTTAAGCGACATGGCCGGAAACCAACATTGAATGACCGTGACCTTCGATCCCTCAGACGGCATTGTATCAAAAACCGACATCAATCTCGAAAAGGATATCACCACATGGGCTCAGGAACACTTCAGAAAACTACTGTCACTAAATACAGTTTGTCGCTTCATCTGTAAGTGCAAGTTATAGCTCTACTATGCAAAGCGAAAGCCATTTATCAACAACATCCAGAAACACCGCCGACTTCTCTGGGACCGAGATCATCTAAGATGGACTGATGCAAAGTGGAAAACTGTTATGTAGTCTGACGAGGCCGCATTTCAAATTGTTTTTGGGAATATTCGACATCGTGTCATCCGGACCAGAGGGGAAGGGAACCATCCATACTGTTATCGACGCAAAGTTCAAAAGCCAGCATCTGTGATGGTATGGGGGTACATTAGTTCCCCCATACACATCTGTGAAGGCACCATTAATACTGAAAGGTACATACACGTTTTAGAACAACATATGCTGCCATCTAAGCGCTGTCTTTTTCATGGACGCCCCTGCTTATTTCAGCAAGACAATGCCAAGCCACATTTAGCACGTGTTACAACTGCGTGGCTTCGTAAAAAAAGAGTGCGGGTACTTTCCTGGCGCGCCTGCAGTCCAGACCTGTCTCCCATCAAAAATGTGTGGCGCATTATGAAGCGTAAAATACGACAGCGGAGACCCCGGACTGTTGAACGACTGAAGCTCTACATAAAACAAGAATGGGAAAGAATTCAACTTTCAAAGCTTCAACAATTAGTTTTCTCAGTTCCCAAACGTTTATTGAGTGTTGTTAAAAGAAAAGGTGATGTAACACAGTGGTGAACATGCCCTTTCCCAACTACTCGTCTTTGTAGTGCATTCAGTTGAAAATGGGTTGAAAAGGATTTGCAAATCATTGTATTCTGTTTATATTTACATTCATCACAATTTCCCAACTCATATGGAAACAGGGTTTTGTACACAGACGATTATAATTGCTCTGCAGCTGTTTTGAATGAACCACATGTCAGCCAATCAGTCAGTGTCAACCAGAAGTGTAAACATCTTTCAAAACCAATGCAGTGCGTGGGAGGTGAAACGGCCATTGCGGGGCTTTTAGTTTGGCTGGGTGGCGCTGCCTCGGCTTCACGCGCCTCCCAACCGGCGTGCTCATTTGCGCAATTCCTCAATAATTACACGACCAAACTGCCACGCTGACAATGCACTCAGTACAGTGTGTTTGTCATGATGAGATATTATTCGCGCATGGTTGCGCAAGCGTTCACCCGACAGATGACAGAGTCGCTGGCTGTCACCTCACTCGCCAAACGCCAACACACTCGTTTGTAAAACGATGCGTAAAAGTCCTACTAATATGAACATTTTCAAAGTTATAAAAACGTCTTCACTCGTTTTATTTTTTATAAACCACAGTTTACCTGGTAAGGTTTGCATCTTCGACAAATTTTACCATAACATATGGTATTTAATAATACAACTTTAACATTTGACAACCAAATAATAAAACAAGGTGACTCTGTAAAAAATCTGGGTATTATCTTCGACCCAACTCTCTCCTTTGAGTCACACATTAAAAGCGTTACTAAAACGGCCTTCTTTCATCTCCGTAATATCGCTAAAATGTCCACTAAAGACGCCGAGATCATTATCCATGCGTTTGTTACGTCTCGTCTCGATTACTGTAACGTATTATTTTCGGGTCTCCCCATGTCTAGCATTAAAAGATTACAGTTGGTACAAAATGCGGCTGCTAGACTTTTGACAAGAACAAGAAAGTTTGATCACATTACGCCTGTACTGGCTCACCTGCACTGGCTTCCTGTGCACTTAAGATGTGACTTTAAGGTTTTACTACTTACGTATAAAATACTACACGGTCTAGCTCCAGCCTATCTTGCCGATTGTATTGTACCATATGTCCCGGCAAGAAATCTGCGTTCAAAAGACTCCGGCTTATTAGTGATTCCTAAAGCCCCCAAAAAAGTCTGCGGGCTATAGAGCGTTTTCCGTTCGGGTTCCAGTACTCTGGAATGCCCTCCCGGTAACAGTTCGAGATGCTACCTCAGTAGAAGCATTTAAGTCTCACCTTAAAACTCATCTGTATACTCTAGCCTTTAAATAGACCTCTTTTTTAGACCAGTTGATCTGCCGCTTCTTTTCTTTCTCCTATGTCCCCCCCTCCTTTGTGGAGGGGGTCCGGTCCGATGACCATGGATGAAGTACTGGCTGTCCAGAGTCGAGACCCAGGATGGGCCGCTCGTCGGGACCCAGGATGGACCGCTCGCCTGTATCGGTTGGGGACGTCTCTACGCTGCTGATCCGCTTGAGATGGTTTCCTGTGGACGGGACTCTCGCTGCGGTCTTGGATCCGCTTGAACTGAACTCTCGCGGCTGTGTTGGAGCCACTATCGATTGAACTTTCACAGTATCATGTTAGACCCGCTCGACATCCATTGCTTTCGGTCCCCTAGAGAGGGGGGGTTGCCCACATCTGAGGTCCTCTCCAAGGTTTCTCATAGTCAGCATTGTCACTGGCATCCCACTGGATGTGAATTCTCCCTGCCCACTGGGTGTGAGTTTTCCTTGACCTTTTGTGGGGTCTTCCGAGGATGTTGTAGTCGTAATGATTTGTGCAGTCCTTTGAGACATTTGTGATTTGGGGCTAAATAAGTAAACATTGATTGATTGATTGATATGTCACAACAAGGCTTGGACGTGGATTGTTTCCTCGATGCAGATGAGAATCAGCACGAGTGCGGCGTGGACGTGAGTACATGGTTGTTTATTTAATAAAGACATAAACAACAAAAAGCGCTCACAATGGAGGAAGAAACTTGGCTAAACAGTACAAACGTGAAACAAAAACACTTGCTCGATTGGCATGAATGAACTATGAACAGAAACAGCACGATGGCATGACTATATACAAACAAAACAAAACTAGCACTGTGGCATAAATACATAAACTTGCACGGCATGGAACTGTGGACGAGGGTGTGAAGGTTGGGTGCAGCATGGGTAGGGTGCGTTCGAGTGTGAAGATCCCAGAATGATGAACAGAAAAAGAGTGATTTAAGTAGCTGTGATGATTAGTGAAAACAGGTGAGGCTGAGAACAGGGACGTGACATGACAGGTGAAAAGTAATGAGTTGGCATGGAAACAAACAAAACCAGGAAGTGCAAAACGTCACTGAATGTCCAAAATCAAAACATAACATGACCAAACAAAACATGGTCCATAGGTGTGACACCATACCATGCCAACTTTATTTATAAAGCCCTTTAAAAACAACCACAGTTGAAGAACAAAGGGCTGTACAGCACAGAAAAATAGAGGCAAAGGACAGACTAAAAAAATAACATTTAAAACAGAAATAAAATACACATTGAAAAAGCAAATAAAAATTACCCTAAGAGCAATGGATTGTGAAAGACTCTTGCGGGTTCCAAGGACCACCAAGGAAGGACATCCCTTTGAGCAGGTGTAGACTTCTTTATTTTTCAATAGGCGAAGTCTTTTGCGTGTTGCTTTTCAGCATTCCCCGTTTTCCGCGTCTGCTCCTCGCTCTCTTCCGGGTTGCACGAGCTGCTGCTTGTGTTGTCGTCTCTCCCTCTGGTTCTTTCGTTGTTTGGGTTGCTCTCGCTCTGCACCATCACCAGCCTTGTTCTCTCCTCCTTCTCCCCTTTTATACAGCGGTAGGAGATACATTAATCGTGTACAGGTGCACGATCCACATACCAGATCTCGTTTGTGGCGTCGCTCCCGGCACGCCCCGCCTCGCCGCTCGCTCGCCATCCATGCCTACTTGCCGCCATCTTGGGCCGGGCTCCAGCGTGCCCTCGCTCTCTGTTGGACCGTCGGCTACGCCTCTTCACGAAGATAAAAACAGTTAAAAAAGTTAAAAAACAAGTAAAAGTCTCATGCTTGGTTAAAAGACAGTGAATAAAATTGGGTTTTAAGAAGAGTCTTAAAAATTGCCAAAGAAGGGGCCTGTCTCACATGGAGAGGGAGATCGTTCCAGACTTTGGGACCCGCAACAGAGAAGGTTCTGTTCCCTCTGAGCTTGCGAACTTTCAACCATAAAGAGTCAATCCTGTCAAACGATGCATCATGGAGACGACGGAGGTTGTTGTCATTTTAAAAAATGCAGACGAACAAGGTGGCAGCATGTAGTAAAAAAGGGGATTTGTTGATTAAACAAAAAAAACAAAGAGCGAAAACAACAGGGAAAGAGCTCTGAATGGACAGAAACAAAACCAAATGCTGGAACACAGCAAAAACACTTACCGTATTTTTTTTGGGACAATAGGGCGCACAGCATTAAAAGGTGCACTGCCGATGAGCGGGTCTATTTTCATTCAAAAGGTGCATTAAAGGGGTCTTATGATTTGTTTCTAAATTTAAAACACTATCTTGTGGTCTACATAACATGTAATGGTGGTTCTTTGGTGAAAGTGTTACATAGATTATGTTTTACAGACCATTTTCAAGTAGCTTTTGGAGCGTCTCTTCAGGATGCGTCTTACCTACTTGGCTCACTTTAGACAGCGTCTTCTCCCCGTCATCTTTTTTGTAGCGGTGTAGCGTGCAAGGACGGGAGTAGTAGAAACGTCAAAAGATGGAGCTAACTGTTTTAATGACATTCAGACTTTAGTTCAATCAATAACGGAGCAACTCCTCCTCATCCGTGGCTCAATAATGCAACATCAATGTGTCCCGTCAAAAACCCTCCGACCAGAACTTTCTAAAAACTAAAGTTCCATGGGTAAATTATGTAAACCCACTACATTTTTTTAACACTTTGATAGCTACTCTCCTGACTGATATAACTAAGAACTTTACCTACTTTATATTACCATGAATTGATTAACGTGGACCCTGACTTAAACAAGTTTAAAAACTTATTTGGGTGTTACCATTTAGTGGTCAATTGTACGGAATATGAACTGTACTGTGCAATCTAATAATAAAAGTTTCAATCATTCAATCAAAAAAAAAGTTTCAATCAGAAATGGCAACAGCGGAAGAAAGTAGAGAAAAAGAAGAAGCTTATAGACTACGGAGTCCCCACGGACTTCAATGGCGGACACGCGCACATTTTCACTACTTATGCAGATCCCAAATACAGATCAGCAGGTACCTGAAGGTAACAAGAGTTGGTTTTACATAATATTGCGACACAAAACACCAGATAATGTCTGCTAATCGGTGCTTTTTGGCGGTCCTTATCCACGCACTATAATTATACTCGCATGTTTAACGCGGCGACGATCCATCAAGTGGTGTGGCTTCATAGTTTACCAAAGTCGAAGTAAAATCCTTTTGACGGATTTTTAAGCACCGTGTGTAATGTTCTATATTCTCAATGGAACGTTTAAAGTTTTCCTGTCGTTTACTGGCGCATCTCTTATTTGTGACTGCCATCAATTAGTCACACTGTGGAGAGGCGGAGCCGGCAGCCTGACAGCAAGACAGGGCACACCGTAGTCCAGCCCAAGATGGAGGCGAGGAGGCGTGGACTGCGAGCAAGCAGCGAGGCGGGGCGCACCGGAATCAACCCCGCAAATATTATCAGGTGCGTGGGTCGCCCAGCTGGGCACAATTTAAATCTCCTCTCGCACAGTATAAAAGGGTCATCTTCCTCTTTATGCCATGTGAAAGAAAAACATTATGCAACCGGCCATATAATAGGAATCTACTATTTTGTCGAACATTTAGTTTGATTCATTGTCATCTCCAAGAGCCGTAGTCGGCACAACATTTTAATGCATCACACAATATGTGGTTAAAGGCCTACTGAAACCCACTACTACCCACCACGCAGTCTGATAGTTTATATATCAATGATGAAATATTAACATTGCAACACATGCCAATACGGCCTTTTTAGTTTACTAAATTGCAATTTTAAATTTTGCGCGGAAGTATCATGCAAAAACGTCGCGGTATGATGACACGTGCGCGTGACGTCACGCATTGTAGAGGACATTTTTGTCCAGCACCGTTCACAGCTATAAGTCGTCTCTTTTCATCGCATAATTCCACATTATTATGGACTTCTGTGCTGCTGAATCTTTTGCAATTTGTTCAATCAATAATGGAGACGTCAAAGAAGAAAGATGTAGGTGGGAAGCGGTTTATTAAGGCTGCCTTTAGCAACACAAACACAGCCGGTGTTTCCTTGTTTACATTCCCGAAAGATGACAGTGAAGCTTTACTATGGAACAGAGCGGTCAAGCGAACAGGTGTCGGTGAGAAAATGGTGGTAATACACCCTAACTTAAGACTTTTATAGTTCTGGAAATCATCAGAGCTTTTACACAAGAAATAGGTATTTTATTCTGAAAACAAGCATTATTCAACTTGCATTCTTAAGTGAGGCATTCTCGAGATGTTGTGGAATCCATGAACTATCTTATTTGAATAGTTATTTTCTCAACTTTAAACTGGAATAGAAAAATATTGTATTCAAGCTAAAATTAAAGTTTAAAAAAGACAAATAACAGCACAGGACATATCTACTGCACTGTAAAACAGCGTTTTCAAAATACAAGATAAAAGACTGGATTTTAAGGGTAAAAATACTAAAAAATAGTGAAATAAACAAGCTGCATAAACAGATGATTTTACTTAGTAAGACACTCTAACTTAAGGACTTATATTTCTGGAAATTAGCAGAACTTTTACAGGAGGAATAGGTATTTTATTCTGAAAACAAGCATTATTCAACTTGCAATTCTTAAGTGAGGCATTCTCGAGATGTTGTGGAATCCTTGAACTATCTTATTTGAATAGTTATTTTCTCAACTTTAAACTCGAATAGAAAAATATTGTATTCATGCTGAAATTAAAGTTTAAAAAAGACAAATAACGGCACAGGACATATCTACTGCACTGTAAAACAGCGTTTTCAAAATACAAGATAAAAGACTGGATTTTAAGGGTAAAAATACTAAAAAATAGTGAAATAAACAAGCTGCATAAACAGATGATTTTACTTAGTAAGACACTCTAACTTAAGGACTTATATTTCTGGAAATTAGCAGAACTTTTACAGGAGACATAGGTATTTTATTCTGAAAACAAGCATTATTCAATTTGCAATTCTTAAAGTGAAGCATTCTCGAGATGTTGTTGGTCCTTGAACTATTTTATTTGAATAGTTATTTTATCAACTTTAAACTGGATGACAAAAATATTGTATTCATGCTAAAATTAAAGTTTAAAAAAAGCAAATAATGCCACAGGACATCTCTACTGCACTGTAAAAAAGAGCTGTCAAAATACAAGATAAAAGACTAGATTTTAGGGGAGAAAAATACTAAAAAAATAGTGAAATTAACTAGCTGCATGAACTGATGATTTTTTTTTGTAAGACACCCTAATTTAAGACTTGTATTTCTGTAACTTAGCAGAACTTTTACAGGAGACATAGATATTTTTGTCATGATCCATAGTGAGGATCTTTTTTGTGTGTTTTCTGTTAGTTTTGGACTCCTTTCGTTCTTGTTTGTGCACCTGTGAGTTTCTTTTGGTCACCATGGTTACTTATGATTTTCACCTGCCTCTGTTGTTTGGGACACACCTGCGTCTAATCAAGAGAGGACTATTTAAGTCTAGCTTTGTTGATCACTCCTTATGGTTTCATTGTTTGCGTCACGTTCTGACCAAGAAAGTGTTCTTGTTCCATGCCATGGCTTTTGTTTGAGTCTTTGTTTCATGTATGTTTAGGCTCGTTTGTCTTTTTGTTATTTGCCTATGTTTTGGTAACTGGGAAGATTTAAGTTAATAAATCAAATCTTACCTTCAGGCTGTATTCCGAAGCCGTCCCTTTTGCATTCCGGGAGAACAAAACCCCGACCCGACCTCGCCCCGCATGTGACAATTTTATTCTGAAAACAAGCATTATTCAACTTGCAATTCTTAAAGTGAAACATTCTCGAGATGTTGTTGGTCCTTGAACTATTGTATTTGAATAGCTATTATCTCCATTTTTAACTGTAATAGAAAAATATTGTATTCATGCTAAAATTAAAGTTTAAAAAAGGCAAATAACGGCACAGGACATCTTTACTGCACTGCAAAACAGCGTTTTCATAATACAAGATAAAATACTAGATTTTAGGGGGGAAAAGAGTAAAAAATAGTGAAATAAACAAGCTGAATGGACAGAGGATTTTATTTAGTAAGACACCCTAATTTAAGACTTATATTTCTGGAAATTAGTAGAACTTTGACACGAGACAGGTATTTTATTCTGAAAACAAGCATTATTAGGGTCCGCCAGGCCCATTGCAAAGGTGAGTGCTTTGCAATGGGCCAAAGGACCCTATTGAAACTGTAAGGTTTTATTATTATTCTTTATTATTATTATTCCGCACCTTCGCACCCTAATTTGACCCCATTAACATGCTTCAAAACTCACCAAATTTGACACACACATCGGTCTGGAAAACCTTCCCAACTTATTAAGCAACCAAACCCCAAAATTAAAAATTGCGCGCTAGCGCCCCATAGGAAAAAACAAAAAACCGACTGCTTGTAACTTCCGTTAGGAATATCGTAGAGACATGAAACAAAAAGCTCTGTGTAGGGCTGACTTAGACCTACATTTCCAATTTGAAACTTCTATAGCAAAAATCAACAGGAAGTTGGCAAAAACCCATTCAAAGCAACATTTTCGCAAAAAATGCTATTTTTGCCTCTTTGAGCTGTAATTTGACCCCCTTAAAATGCTTCAAAACTCACCAAACTTGGCACACACATCAGGCCTGGCAAAAATTGCGATTTAATGAAAAAAACAAACCCCAAAACTCAAAATTGCGCTCTAGCGCAATTTTTTAATTAAACACAGAAAAAACTGCTCCTAAGAAGAAAACAGACAAAACTGCTTGTAACTTCCCGTAGGAATGTTGGAAAGACATGAAACAAAAACCTCCATGTAGGTCTCACTTAGGACTTAATTAAGGACTCATATTTCTGGAAATTAGCAGAACTTTTACGGGAGACATAGGTATTTTATTCTGAAAACAAGCTTTATTCAATTTGCAATTCTTAAAGTGAAGCATCCTCGAGACGCTATGAAATTCCTGAGCTATCTCCTTTAAATAGTTATTTTCTCAATCTTAACATGTTTAAACTGGAATTGAAAACTATTTTATTCATGCTAAAATTAAAGTTTAAAAAAGGCAAGTAATGACTAAGGACATCTCTACTGCACTGTAAAACAGAGCTGTTAAAATACAAGATAAAAGACTAGATTTTAAGGGTAAAAATACTAAAAAAATTGTGAAATCAACTAGCCGCATGGACAAATGATTTTATTTAGTAAGACACCCTATATTTCTGGCAAGTAGCAGAACTTTTACAGGAGAAATAGGTATTTTATTCTGAAAACAAGCTTTATTCAATTTGCAATTATTAAAGTGAAACATTCTCGAGATTTTGTTGATCCTTGAACTATTTTATTCAAATAGTTATTTTCTCAATTTTTAACTGTAATTGAAAAATATTATATCCATGCTAAAATTAAAGTTTAAAAAAGACAAATAACGGCTCAGGACATCTCTACTGCAATGCAAAACAGAGTTGTCAAAATACATGATAAAAGACTGGATTTTAGGGGGAAAAATGCTAACAAATAGTGAAATAAACAAGCTGCATGGACAGATGATTTTACTTAGTAAGACACCCTAATTCAAGACTTATTTTTCTGGAAATTAGCAGAACTATTACGCAAAAAGTAGGTATTTTAGTCTGAAAACAAGCATTATTCAACTTGCAATTCTTAAAGTGAAGCATTCTCGAGATGTTGTTGGTCCTTGAACTATTTTATTTGAATAGTTATTTTCTCAACTTTAAACTGGATTACAAAAATATTGTATTCATGCTCAAATTAAAGTTTAAAAAAGGCAAATAATGCCACAGGACATATCTATTGCACTGTAAAAAAGAGCTGTAAAAATACAAGATAAAAGACTGGATTTTAGGGGAGAAAAATACTAATAAAATAGTGAAATTAACTAGCTGCATGGACAGATGATTTTACTTAGGAAGACACCCTAATTTAAGACTTGTATTTCTGGAAATTAGCAGAACTTTTACACAAGAAATAGGGAATTTAGTCCGAAAAGAAGCATTATTCACCTTGCAATTCTTAAAGTGAAGCATTCTCGAGATGTTGTTGGTCCTTGAACTATTTTATTTGAATAGTTATTTTCTCAACTTTAAACTGGAATAGAAAAATATTGTATTCATGCTAAAATTAAAGTTTAAAAAAGACAAATAACGGCACAGGACATCTCTACGTAACTGCAAAACAGAGTTGTCAAAATGCAAGATAAAAGACTGGATTTTAGGGGAAAGAAATATACTAACAAATAATGAAATAAACAAGCTGCATGGACAGATGATTTTATTTAGTAAGACACCCTAAATTAAGACTTATATTTCTGGAAATTAGCAGAACTTTGACACAAGGCAGGTATTTTATTCTGAAAACAAGCATTATTCAACTTGCAATTGTTAAAGTGAAGCATTCTTGAGATGTTGATCCTTGAACTATTTTATTCGAATATTTATTTTCTCAATTTTTAACTGTAAGAGAAAAATATTGTATTGATGCTAAAATTTAAGTTTAAAAAAGACAAATAACTGCACAGATTTTAAGGGTAAAAATACAAAAAAATTGTGAAATAAAAAAGCTACATTGACAGATGATTTTACTTAGTAAGACACCCTAATTTAAGACTTATATTTCTGGAAATTAGCAGAACTTTGACACGAGATAGGCATTGTATTCTGAAAACAAGCATTATTCAACTTGCAATTGTTAAAGTGAAGCATTCTTGAGATGTTGTGGAATCCTTGAACTATTTTATTTGAATAGTTATTTTCTCAACTTTAAACTGGAATAGAAAAATATATTTATTCATGCTAAAATTAAAGTTTAAAAAAGGCAAATAACGGCACATGACATCTCTACCGCACTGCAAAACAGAGTTGTCAAAAGACAAGATAAAAGACTAGATTTTAGGGGTTAAAAAATACAAAAAAAAAAGTGAAATCAACAAGCTGCATGAACAGATGATTTTATTTAGTAAGACACCCTAATTTAGGACTTATATTTCTGGAAATTAGCAGAACTTTGACACGAGACAGGTATTTTATTCTGAAAACGAGCATTATTCAACTTGCAATTCTTAAAGTGAAGCATTCTCGAGATGTTGTTGGTCCTTGAACTATTTTATTTGAATATTTATTTTATCAACTTTAAACTGGATTACCAAAATATTGTATTCATGTTAAAATTAAAGTTTAAAAAAGGCAAATAATGCCACAGGACATCCCTACTGAACTATAAAAAAGAGCTGTCAAAATACAAGATAAAAGACTGGATTTTAGGGGAGAAAAATACTAAAAAAAATAGTGAAATTAACTAGCTGCATGGACAGATTAATTTTTTTAGTAAGACACCCTAATTTAAGACTTATATTTCTGGATATTAGCAGAACTTTTACACAAGAAATAGGTATTTTTGTCTGAAAACAAGCATTATTCAACTTGCAGTTCTTAAGTTGAGCATCCTCGAGAAAGCCTTAAAATGTCTTATTTGAATAGTTATTTTCTCAATTTTGAACTGGAATACAACAAATATACCTATTCATGCTAATATGAAGATTAGTCAATGACTGAAAATAAGTACATTTTAACATCTTGCCAATAATTCGCAGTGTGATAATGATAAATATGATCATTTGGGGGATATTACATTATTTTATTGTTCCATCCCAACTTCCAATATATAAAAAAAAAAAGTTTAATCTTCTTAGGTATTTCTAAGAACTACAGGCCTGTGACACCCAGCAGCTTGGATTCGTGTCTCACGGATGACAAATTCACTATTTTTAAGCTGTGGACACCATTCTAAAAGCTCAACTGAGAGAAACCGTATCACAGGTCAGTTCTGCACAACTTCCACCGGACCTCTGCTCTCAATTACAAAATGCAAGAAAAATAAAAAAAAACTGAAACCCAAGCCGACATGCCTGAGGTACACAAAATTCTCGTAGTTGCCGAAGACTGCGCTCAAGGATCATCCCGTCTCAGTTTTGTGGACCAAACATGCGGGCGCTTGGCTGAAAGGCACGGATTTCCAGACTAAAGCCGCCACCGTGCTAGTGTAACCGATGTTTCTCTGCAGCGTGTGTGTGTGTCTGCATGACTCCTGTTGCTATGGTTATGCCTTTCTCTGGCTCAGTCTGCGGGCGGATAAATAATGCACGCTAATGCTGGCTTGGTGACAGCGCTGCACCAAGCTGTTACTCAAATCAGCTTTGGCTGGAAACACAGACATAAATATGTGTGTGTGTGTGTGTGTGTGTGTGTGTGTGTGTGTGTGTGTGCATGCAACGGCACGACTGCATACCGTACGGTCTCGTTAACATGGCGAGACGCTCGAACTAACCCATTTCTCCACGTGACTTTTTGACCCAATAGCTTAATTAGTCCGATTAATCGCCCTCAAGGAGATCGTGCCTTTCCACATTATTCAGTCCAAGGTTCCTGTGACTTCTACAAACCCCGTTGTCCATATGAGTTGGGAAATTGTGTTAGATGTAAATATAAACGGAATACAATGATTTGCAAATACTTTTCAACCCATATTCAATTGAATGTTCACCACTGTGTTACATCACATTTTCTTTTAACAACACTCAATAAACGTTTGGGAATTGAGGCAACTAATTGTTAAAGCTTTGAAAGTGTAATTATGTCCCATTCTTGTTTTATGTAGAGCTTCAGTCGTTTAACAGTCCGGGGTCTACGATGTCGTATTTTACGCTTCATAATGCGCCACACATTTTCGATGGGAGACAGGTCTGGACTGCAGTCGGGCCAGGAAAGTATCCGCACTCTTTTACAAAGAAACCACGCTGTTGAAACATGTGGCTTGGCATTGTCTTGCTGAAATAAGCAGGGGCGTCCATGAAAAAGACGGCGCTTAGATGGCAGCATATGTTGTTCCAAAACCTGTATGTACCTTTCAGCATTAATGGTGCCTTCACAGATGTGTAAGTTACCCATACCTTCGGCACTAATGCACCCCCATACCATCACAGATGCTGGCTTTTGAACTTTGCGTCGATAACAGTCTGGATGGTTCGCTTCCCCTTTGGTCCGTAAGACACGATGGCGAATATTTCTAAAAACAATTTGAAATGTGGACTCGTCAGATAACAGTACACTTTTCCACTTTGCATCAGTCCATTTTAGATGATCTCGGGCCCAGAGAAGCCTGCGGCATTTTTGGATGTTGTTGATAAATGGCTTTCACTTTGCATAGCAGAGCTTTAACTTGCACTTACAGATGTAGCGACCGACTCTAGTTAGTGACAGTGGTTTTCTGAAGTGCCCATGTGGTGATATCCTTTAGAGATTGATGTCGGTTTTTTGATACAGTGCTGTCTGAGGGATCGAAGGTCACGGTCATTCAATGATGTTTTCTTACGTGGAGTGATTTCTCCTAATTATCTGAACCTTTTGATGATATTATGGACCGTAGATGTTGAAATCCCTAAATTTCTTGCAATTGCACTTTGAGAAATGTTGTTCTTAAACTGTTTGACTATTTGCTCACACAGTTGTGGACAAAGGGGTGTACCTCGCCCCATCCTTTCTTGTGAAAGACTGAGCATTTTTTGGGAAGCTGTTTTTATACCCGATCATGGCACCCACCTGTTCCCAATTAGCCTGCACACCTGTGGGATAATCCAAATAATTGTTTGATGAGCATTCCTCAACTTTATCAGTATTTATGGCCACCTTTCCCAACTTCTCTGTCACGTGTTGCTGGCATCAAATTCTAAAGTTAATGATTATTTGAAAAAACTATACATATATCAGTTTGATCATCAAATATGTTGTCTTTGTTGCATATTCAATAGAATATGGGTTGAAAATGATTATCAAATCATTGTATTCTGTTTAAATTTACATCTAACACAATTTCCCAACTCATATGGAAATGGGGTTTGTGATTTAATTTCCTTTACTTATGTCCTCTGTGTATTTAATTCATATCTTCATTTGTCATGACATATTATCTGTATGTAATATTGGCTGCATATCTGATAGTTTGGGTACCGTGTTGTTCCAGACCACAGCAAACATAACCCAGCTTGCAAAGATTGTTATAATTCCATTAGGAGAAGACAGCTGACCGTTTACTTTATGTTGGACACACACATCTATACCTTTGGACATTCTAAGCCAGTAATTTAGAGGAGTTATCTTAAGGGGGAGGAGTATACTTATAGCTGTACATTTATTTACACATATACACAAAAATAACACTCCTCTCTACTCACTGTTGTATTTGAACGTTGCAATGCTTTGCAGCCAGTAGCACAGCCTTTGTAGGAGCATAGGTATGGGCAGCATCTGTGACATTTAATTTGCAGGAAAGGAGTGAGTTTAGGGTTGAATTTTCCATCCTCATTCTATTCCCTGTCACTATCCTTTTTCGGACATTACTACTTGCCGTAGTTTTGAAGCCACGCATGATGTAAATCTGGATGTTGTGTGTCAGTATATAAACGTGCCGGCTGGAATAAACACACACTGAGAAATAGCTCTGTACCTGCCTACTTTATGGGTTATAGATCAACCTATGGATAACGGAGACATATATAATAGTCTCCTTCTTGTTGTGTGTGCAGTTGTGCACTCTCCAAAAGCCGTAGATGTTAAAACGTGACTGTGCTGTTTATATGGAGGAAAATTGGACGTGACGACAGGTTGTCTTCACTCAAGTCCGGCTGGAAATCGGGAGAAATTCGGGAGAATGGTTGTCCCGGAAGATTTTCAGGATAGGCAATGAAATTCGGGAGTCTCACGGAAAATTCGGTAGGGTTGGTTGGTAAGTATGCATTCCACAGAGGCACTATAGCGAGCCTACTGACCAAGTGCACCTCTGTCTGGACTGGAGCCTGCAGTGCCTCAGACTGGAAGTCTCTCCAGAGAGTCGTAAGGACGGCGGAAAAGGTCATCAAGTCTCCTCTTCCTCTTATCCGGGAAATTGCAAAAAAGCCGCTGCCTGACCAGGGCTCAGAAAATCTGCAGAGACTCCTCCCACCCACACCAAGGACTGTTTTCACTGCTGGACTCTAGGAAAAGGTTCTGCAACCTCTGTAGCAGAACATCCAGGTTCTGTAACAGCTTCTTCCCCTCAGGCCATAAGACTCTTGAACGCATCAAAATAATCCCCTCAAATCCCCACAAAAATGGATTAACTGGCTGGAATATAAAGACAATATAACATACATCCATAAACGTGGATGTATATGCAAAAGTGCAATATATTTATCCGTACAGTAATCTATTTGTTTATATCTGCACCTTATTGCTCTTTTATCCTGCACTGACATGAGCTAGTGTCAATGAGTGGACTTTGGGGTTTGTTTTCCTGGAATGCAAAGGAAAGTTGGAGCGGGCAAGGCGTAAAGGTAAGGACATATTTATTAATTACTATAAAAACGGAACAAAAGGCGCGCACAAGGCGGAAGTCCAAAAAGAATGGCTAATGGAACAAAAACTTACACAAAGGCAGAAACTATGAACATGAAGCAAAACTCGATAACTGTGACGTGGCATGGTAAGAAGCAGAACTATGAACAGGCATGAGTATCAGAGGTATCAGATAGCATGGGTGTCCAGGAGGCAATGTCGCCAGGCTGACTGCCTGGCAACTGCAAGCTTAAATGATACCAACCTGATTAGTGACAGGTGTGCCAGTGCAAAACGTGAGACGGATGAAACCAATGAGTAGTCATGGAAACAAAACAAGCAAAAGTGCAGAACCAGGAACTAAAAAGAGTCCAAAAAACAAACAGCACATGGCCAAACAAAAACATGACAGCTAATGAAACACAATTCCGTTCTTATCTGTACTGTAAAGTTCAATTTTGAATGACAATAAAACGAAGTCTAGTCTACAAAAAAACACAATGCAACAGAGACTGACTGGAACTCAAGGAATAAGTATGTCCTTACTGTCGGACGGGTCTTAGAATAATCGACCATTCCATTTGAAAGAGTTTTATTTGACGATTAACCTGAACCTGAACTCCCCGAGTAGATTGTCGGTGTTGCGGGAATCATCCAAAATGGTATTCCAAGACCCTTCCTGCTCATTCACTGATACAAATATAATGGGAAGTTTCCCCGGCCTTTGTCTTAAAAGGCAGTCGGGTGTGAGTTTTCCTTGCCCTTTTGTGGGTTCTTCCGAGGATGTCGTAGTCGTAATGGTTTGTACAGTCCTTTGAGACATTTGTGATTTAGGGCTATATAAATAAACATTGATTGATTGATTGATTGATTGATCCTCCCCCCAGCTCCTCAGGCCGCGGGACAAATTATTAAGCGTTGACCGGTCCGCGGTTGTGGACCACTGCAATATAGCACATTCATCATTTTGGGTTGCAGACCCCTGGTCTAACCGCACACGTTGGAAACGAGTACAAAATTGAATTTATTGACAGTGCTTCGTGAAAACTGACGTGTTTACTTTGTAAATAAGTATACGCAGTCTCAACGGAATATAACCTAAAGAAACATCCAAATGTCGATAACTTGGGCCCTTGAAACCGCGGCCCTCGTCATTAGGATGTTGAACAGCCCTGAAGTAGACTGATTGATAAATGATTGATTTTAAAACATTGCTGTTTGTTTTTAAATCTTTACATGGACTGGCACCTCAATATATCTCGGACCTCATCCAAATTTACATTCCTGCGCGCGCTCTGAGGTCCAAGAGCCAGCTCCAGCTCGTGGTGCCCAAGACCAGACTTAAGACCAGGGGAGACAGGGTCTTTTCTGTGGTCGGCCCTAAATTCTGGAACACTCTGCCGCTCCATGTTCAAACTGCTTCCACGGTGGAGTGTTTTAAGTCTTGTCTTAAGTCCCCTGTGTTTTTTATACACTTTGATTTTTTATTGTACTGTTTTAATTGATTTTACCCTTTAAAATAGTTTTTAATCATATTTGTTTTTATGTGGTTTTTATTGGGTTTTTTTGTATTCATTTTTTGTATTATTCAGTCATTGTTGGAGCATAATATATATATTTTTTATAATATTGTTTCTAACATGGCTGTGCAGCACTTTGGAAGCGTTATTGTTGTTTAAATGTGCTATATAAATAAAGTGGATTGGATTGATTGATTGTTGACTCCGGGCAATATCTGACAAATCACATTTGACTATGAAAACAACCCTAAATTACTGTATCTACAAGGAAGAGAATATTTTTTTATATCATATTATGTCACGTCAAAGATCAGGATTCTGATCATCTCGGCTGGCCAAGAGGAACAATTTCAATGAATAAATAACAGTGAGTAATGTTTCACTGTCGGATTTTATGCGACATAAAACTTGCAGTAAATCATCGTGAGCACCCAAAAAACGTGATGAGTTCAAACAAACCAAAAAAAAAAAAGTGTGTCTCGGTCCATCGGAAATGTGTCTTGTGAAGTCACACCGCCTTCCACGCGACACATTTGAAAAACAGCAAAGGTGCTCTTGGGGAAAAAGTAAACTTGACAAAAATAACACTTTTTTCCCCTTCGAGGCCTGGTGAGATGACGTATCTGGGGAAGGTGACTACCCCTGAAAATCTAATCCATTATTATTGTTATTATTATTATTACAAAATGCACATGACGCACAAAGGACAATGTACGATTTGAACTTATTTTTCCCGTGAAATTCTGATTGCAATCACGTCGCGGGCCGCAAACAGCAGATTGCAACAGACAGGCAGCATTCCCTGTAATTGAGTCCAATCATTGTCGGTTCCTTTTTGAATCCTGACGTGTCGAAGGATTTCTATTTTTCCTCAGATGCCAGAAAGGCTTCGGGCTCTCAGCTCAGGGAGCAAGAAAACGCCATTGTTTTTTTTATTTTAATCACTGTTTACTACCAAAGTAATTAAACATCCAATTAATAACATTGCTCTTTCATTAACATCCACAAGCCAATTTATTTTGTCAAAATTGCAGCTGGGGGCTGGAAAGGCAGACCTGCAAAGCAATAACCTTTGTTTACTGAGTAAACAACAGGTTGATGCGAATATTTTAAAATGTACAGTAAATCCCGGACTATAAACTGCTAAAGTGTTAATACTGTAAGTATTGTACTGTAAAGGAGGCGAGGCCAGCGGACCTGCAGCGAGGCGGGCGCACCGGGGCCGGCTCCGAGAAGTCTGTGAGGAGGCGTGGCAGGTGGACCTGCAGCGAGGCGGGGTGCGCCGGGGCCGGCTCCGACATGGGCGTTCGGTTTTGATGACGATTTCGACGAAGAATGGGAAGAACAGCAGGAAGAACAAAAAGAACAAGAAGAAGATAAAATAGAAGAATAACAAGAAAGAGAAGAAGAAGAAGACGGAAAAAAGAACAAGAATAACTACAAGAAGAAGATAAACAAGAACAAGAAGAAGGACAAGAACAAGATGAATAAAAAGAAGAAGAACAAGAAGAACACAAAGAAAAACAAGAAGAAAAAAGACAAAAGGACGAAATAGAAGAAGAAGAAAAAGAAGAAGAACAAGAGGAAGAAGAAGAACAACAACAACAAGAACAAGAAGAAGAGGAAGGACAAGAAAAAGAAGAACAAAAATACAACAAAGAAGAAGAAGGATTAGAAAAAGAAGAAGAACAAGAAAAAGAACACACAGAAGAACAAGAACAAGAAAAATAACAAGGATAATACGAAATAGAAGAAGAAGAAAGACAAGAAGAAGAAAACGAAACAGAAGAAAAAAAAGAACGAACAGTAAGACAAACAAGAAGAAGAACAAAATGGACAAGAAAAAGAAGAAGAAAAAGAAGAAAAACAAGAAAAAGAACAAGAATAAGAACAGAGAAAAGAAAAAGAAGAAGAAAAATAACAACAAAAAGACAAAATAGAAGGAGAAGAAGAAAAAGGAACAAAAGAAGTAGAAAAATAACAAGAACAAGAACAGGAAAAAGGACAAGAAAAAGAACAACAAAAAGAGGAACACAAAAAGGACAAGAAAAAGAAGAAGAACAAGAAAAAGAACACAAAGATGAACAAGGAAAAGAACAAGAAGAAGACGAAACAGAAGCAGAAGAAGAAGAAGGAGAAGAAGAAGAAGATGGAACAAAAGAACAAGAAGAACTAGAAGAAGAAGAAAAAGAACAAGAAGACAAAGGACAAAGAGAAGGACAAGAAAAAAGAAGAATAACAAGAAGAAGAACACTAAGAAGAAAAAAAGAACACAAAGGAGAAGGACAATAAAAATAAAAAGAAGAAGGACAAGAAGAAAAAGGACAAGAAAAAGAAGCACAAGAAGAAGAACAAGAAGACGAACATGGAGAAGAACAAGAAGAAGAACAAGAAGAAGAAAAAGGAAAAGTCCAGGAAGAAGTAAAAACAAAAAAAAAAGAAGATGAAGTCAAAGAACAAGTCAAAGACAGAGAAGATAGTCAAATAAGTTAAAGACAAAGAGGATCATGTCAAAAAAGAACGAAGGAGGGATGAAGAAATGGTGAAAAAGGCAGAAAATACCGGGGGCACAGGTGGCCGTGGCCGACTTCCTTTCCCGCTCCCTCAAAGGGGGGTGGGCGGGAGCAGGCGCGGCTAGATGGAGTCCCAGCTTGTGTCTGGCGGTGGAAGTCTGTGAGGAGGCGTGGCCGGCGGGCCTGCAGCGAGGCGGGGCGCGCAAGGGCTGGCTCCGAGAGGTATATGAGGTATTAAAAGGCCAGCATCTGTGATGGTATGGGGGTGCATTAGTGACCAGGACATAGGTAACTTACACATCTGTGAAGGCACCATTAATGCTGAAAGGTACATACAGGTTTTGGAACAACATATGCTGCCGTCTTTTTCATGGACGCCCCTGCTTATTTCAGCAAGACAATGCCAAGCCACATTCAGCACGTGTTACAACAGCGTGGCTTCGTCAGAAACGAGTGCGGGTACTTTCCTGGCCCGCCTGCAGTCCAGACCGGTCTCCCATCGAAAATGTGTGAAGCGTAAAATACGACAGCAGAGACCCCGGACTGTTGAACGACTGAAGCTCTACATAAAACAAGAATGGGAGAGAATTCCACTTTCAAAGCTTCAACAATTAGTTTCCTCAGTTCCCAAACGTTTATTGAGTGTTGTTAACAGAAAAGGTGATGTAACACAGTGGTGAACATGCCCTTTCCCAACTACTTTGGCACGTGTTGCAGCCATGAAATTCTAAGTTAATTATTATTTGCAAAAACATTAAGTTTATCAGTTTGAACATCAAATATATTGTCTTTGTAGTGCATTCAACTGAATATGGGTTGAAAATTATTTGCAAATCATTGTATTTTGTTTACATCTAACACAATTTTCCAACTCATATGGAAACAGGGTTTGTATTTATTATGTAAATACTTGGGTATTTACTGATCAGTCAGGACGAATGCTTCCCTCACTAGATGCTGCAAATGCGTACTAATATTAGTATTAATGCTAATAATTGGCGAAAGGACATCCAGAGAGGACTGTTTGACGTGGTCAAGGTCGGCGTAGTGCCCGCTCTTTATTGTGGTCCAGCTGCAGCCGACATCTGCTCTGGTGCGAGTCCCGGTTGTGCGGCTGTAAACTCACACCAGACGAACAAGAGGGTCGCCAAGAGAGTTCGCTCCTTCGCTCCTAAAAGGTAGATTACAATGAAGTACCGACGCACCCTGAATACGTCGCGGTTCTTCGTGGGATGAATCCAGCTCCTTGTGCAAGTGTTTATGTTCTCCTCAGTCAGTGTGGATGGACCGCAGAGCTGCAAGGCTGCACTTTATTACATTTAAGTCTCATCTTAAAACTCATATGTATACTCTAGCCTTTAAATAGACCTCCTTTTAGATCACTTGATCTGCCGCTTCTTTTCTTTCTCCTATGTCCCCCCCTCCCTTGTGGAGGGGGTCCGGTCCGATGACCATGGATGAAGTACTGACTGTCCAGAGTCGAGACCCAGGATGGACCGCTCGTCGGGACCCAGGATGGACCGCTCGCCTGTATCGGTTGGGGACATCTCTACGCTGCTGATCCGCTTGAGATGGTTTCCTGTGGACGGGACTCTCACTGCTGTCTTGGAGCCACTATGGATTGAACTTTCACAGTATCATGTTAGACCCGCTCGACATCCATTGCTTTCGGTCCCCTAGAGGGGGGGGGGGGTTGCCCACATCTGAGGTCCTCTCCAAGGTTTCTCATAGTCAGCATTGTCGCTGGCGTCCCACTGAATGTGAATTCTCCCTGCCCACTGGGTGTGAGTTTTCCTTGCCCTTTTGTGGGTTCTTCCGAGGATGTTGTAGTCGTAATGATTTGTGCAGTCCTTTGAGACATTTGTGATTTGGGGCTATATAAATAAACATTGATTGATTGATTGATTGATTTCCAAACGGAAGCGCCGGATTCTCGCTTAATATGCTGGCAGCGTTTTTTTCAACAGATGTCCTGTTGCCGAATACCTCGACTCCAGCCGAGGCACCGGGATTAGATTGTGTGCTGTGCCCGATCCCCCCCCCTCCCAGGTGAACCGCGGCACATGCACAATGCGGCTTGTGATCATGTGGCGCGCTGCTTTCAATAAAACATGTTTTTTTTTCTCTTCTTTTTTTTTGCCCCCGGCATTAGCAGCTGTGTTGTGGCATCTCCTAGGCCGCCCAAAAAGAGATGCCTCAGCACCGCAGGAGCAGCGCTCCCGCCCAGACTCCGGGAGGGAGCACGCAACCGAAAGACAGCATCTAAAATTCTACTGAAATGAGATGTTCTTATTTAAACGGGGATAGCAGATCCATTCTACAGGTGCTGGTCATATTATTTTAATATCATGAAAAAGTTGATTTATTTCATTAATTCCATTTAGAAAGTCAAACTTGTAGAATGTATACATTCATTCCAAACAGACTGATACATTTCAAGTGTTTTTTGCCAAAAAGGAGATGATTATAGCTGACAACCAATGAAAACCCTAAATTCTATATCTCAGAAAATTTGAATATGGTGAAAAGGTCAGATATTGAAGACACCTGGTGCCACACTCTAATTAGCTAACTAACTCAAAACACCTGGAAAAGCCTTTAAATGGTCTCTCGTTTTGATTCTGGATGACACACAATCATGGGGAAGGCTGCTGACTTGACAACTGTCCAAAAGATGACCATTGATACTTTAAAGAAGGAGGGAAATACCCAAAAGGTCATTGCCAAAGAGGTTGGATGTTCCTAGAGCTCTGTGTCCAAGCACATTAATAGAGAGGCGAAGGGAAGACAAAGATGTGGTAGAAAAAAGTGTACAAGCAAGAGAGATAACCGCGCCCTGGAGAGGATTGTCAAACAAAACCGATTCAAAAAATGTGGGGGAGATCCACAAAGAGTGGACTGCAGCTGGAGTCAGTGCTTCAAGAACCACCACGCACCGACGTATGCAAGATATGGGCTTCAGCTGTCGCATTCCTTGTGTAAAGCCACTCTTGAATAGGAGACAACGTCAAAAGCGTCTCGCCTGGGCTCAAGACAAAAAGGACTGGACTGCTGCTCAGTGGTCCAAAGTTATGTTTTCAGATGAAAGTAAATTGTGTATCTCCTTTGGAAATTAAGGTCCCAGAGTCTGGAGGAAGACAGGAGAGGCACAGAATCCACTTTGCATGAAGTCCGGTGTCAAATTTCCACAATTGGTAATGGTCTGGGGTGCCATGTCATCTGCTGGTGTTGGTCCACTTTGTTTCCTGAGGTCTAGGGTCAATGCAGCAGTCTACCAGGAAGTTTTAGAACACTTTATGCTGCCTGCCGCGGACCAATTTTATGGAGGTGAAGATTTCATTTTCCAACATGACTTGGCACCTGCACACAGTGCCAAATCTACCAGTACCTGGTTTAAGGACCATGGTATCCCTGTTCTTGATTGGCCTGCAAACTCACCTGACCTTAACCCCATAGAAAAGCTATGGGGTATTGTGAAGCGGAAGATGCCAGATGCCAGACCCAACAATGCTGAAGAGCTGAAGGCCACCATTAAAGCAGCCTGGGCTCTCATAACACCTGAGGAGTGCAACAGACTGGTCGACTTTATTCCACGCCATTTTGCTGCAGCAATTCAGGCAAAAGGAGCTGCAACTAAGTATTGATTGCCGTACATGCTGAAACTTTCCATGATCATACTTTTCAGTTGGCCCACATTTCTAAAAAATACTTTTTGGTACTAGTCATAACTAATATTCTAATTTTCTGAGATACTGAATTTGGGATTTTCAGTAATTGTCAGTACTTATCATCAAAATTTAAATAAATAAACATTTCAAATATATCACTATGTGTGTAATGAATTGATATAAAATGTAAGTTTCACGTTCTGAATATAATTACTGAAATAAATCAACTTTTTCATGATATTCTAATAATATGAACAGCACCTGTATGTGTCATACTTGATCATCTCGCGATATTGCCATATTTTTGCTGAAAGGATTTAGTAGAGAACATCGACGATAAAAGTTCGCACTTTTGGTCGCTAATAAAAAAGCCTTGCCTGTACCGGAAGTAGCAGACGATGTGCGGGTGACGTCACAGGTTGTGGAGCTCCTCACATCCTCACATTGTTTACAATCATGGCCACCAGCAGCGAGAGCGATTCGGACCGAGAAAGAGACGATTTCCCCATTAATTTGAGCGAGAATGAAAAGTTTGTGGATGAGGAAAGTGAGAGGGAAGGACTTGGAGAAAAATAAAAAATAGAAGACTACAGTGGGAGCGATTCAGATGTTATTAGACACATTTACTAGGATAATTCTGGAAAATCCCTTATTTGCTTATTGTGTTGCTAGTTTTTTAGTGAGATTAAAAGGTCGGCCCCACACCTTTCTTCAGCACCAGTCGACGGGTGGTGGCGATGACAATCTCTGCCCTTCGCAAGGGACTCTCTTCGAAACACAATCTTTCGAAATGATCGCTGCATAATACACTGTACTTTGTGTGTGTGGTCCAATCCAATAGCAAAAGTGTGCGGCAAGAAAGTGGCGTAAACCTGGCACTTTTGTCAACGGAATTTGGCACAGTAGGGGGGAAAAAAAGCCGCAGGGGTGTGGTGACCGCCATTGTCTCCGAGGGAAGCCACTTTTCTGGACGAGGTGCAGGCGGCCGGTGGGGCCGGGCTGAGATATTACATTTTAAATTTTTTGCCTCCTCCACGGTGGAAGCATCCGACGGTCGGGGGCGGCGGATGAAAGGAGGCAAGAGAGTCCGCAGCTGCTGCACCGCACTGCCTCTTTGACAGGCGCAGGAGGAACGACGCAAGCTCTCCGCTCATGTCTACAGTAAGGGCCGACCTATTACCACCATTTTCTCACCGAAACCTGCCGGTTGACATGTGGTAGGAAACCGTGTTCGCTTGACCGCTCTGTTCCATAGTAAAGCTTCTCCGTCATCTTTCGGGAATGTAAACAATGAAACACCGGCTGTGTTTGTGTTGCTAATACACCGCTTCACACCTACAGCTTTCTTCTTTGACGTCTCCATTATTCATTGAACAAATTGCAAAAGATTCAGCAACACATATGTCCAGAATACTGTGGAATTATGCGTTTCAGATGTTATTAGACACATTTACTAGGATAATTCTGTAAAATCCTTTATCTGCTTATTGTGTTACTAGTTTTTTAGTGAGATTATATGGTTGTAGCTGTACAACCTGAAGGTCGGCCCCGCACCTTTTTTTCAGCACCAGTCGACGGGTGGTGGCGACGCCCATGTCTGCCCTTCGCAAGGGAACCTCTTCGAAACACGATCTTTCGAAATGATCGCTGCATAATACACTGCACTTTATGTGTGTGGGCCAATCCAATAGCAAAAGTGTGCGGCAAGAAAGTGGCGTAAACCTGGCATTTTTGTCAACGGAATTTGGAAAAAAAGCCGCAGGAGTGTGGCCAAGGGTGTGGTGACCGCCATTGTCTCCGAGGGAAGCCACTTTTCTCGACGAGGTGAAGGCGGCCGGTGGGGCCGGGCTGAGATTTTTTTTTAATTTGATTTTTTGCCTCCTCCACGGTGGAAGCATCTTTCGGGAATGTAAACAATGAAACACCGGCTGTGTTTGTGTTGCTAAAGCCGGCCGCAATACACCGCTTCCACCTACAGCTTTCTTCTTTGACGTCTCCATTATTCATTGAACACATTGCAAAAGATTCAGCAACACAGAAGTCCAGAATACTGTGGAATTATGCGATGAAAACAGATGACTTATAGCTGGGAACAATGCTGTAAAAAAAATGTCCTCTACAATCCGTTTCAGCAGGATATTTCTGCGCACAGTTTAAAATTGCAGTTTAGTAAACTAAACCGGCCGTATTGGCATGTGTTGCAATGTTAATATTTCATCATTGATGTATAAACTATCAGACTGTGTGCTTGGTAGTAGTGGGTTTCAGTAGACCTTTAAACTCAGGCAGCAGAAGTCCAAAACTTGTGCAAAAAAAAATAAATAAAAATTGGGTATTTCAGAAGGCATAATAAACCCACGTTGCATCTGGTGAAAGTGAGCCCTGAAAATGTTAAATGTGGTATTTCTCTTATATCTCGCCCTCATTTAAAAGTCTCCTTCTTCTAATCTTTTGAACGCCTCGGTCTAATACTCGGAATCCTGCTGACGCTCATCATAAAAGTCGAAGAACTCATGAATTATGCGGAAATTAGGAATGATGGATCTGCGGCTTCATCTTTAAATTTGTGACGCAGCTCATGTAAAAAAAAATAATTAAAACAGACTATAAAGCTTACTTTTCATAGAAAGTAGGCTCCTTAAGGCGTGGTTGGAGGTACTGTAGATACATATTAAAAGGTTGTTCGCTTTGTTGTTGTTATGCAGTCTTTTAGGAATGTTGCTGATGTTAAGTATTCGGCCACCCATCCAAATGATGAGAATCAGGTGTCCTAATCAAGTATAAAATCAAGCACTTAGGCATGGAGAATGAGCCGCTTTCAGTGATTTCCAGCGTGGAACTGTCACGGGATGCCACCAGTGCAACAAATCCAGTCATAAAATTTCCTCGCTCCTATAAGTCAACTGTCGGCTTTATTATAAGAAAATGGAAGAGTTTGGGAACAACAGCAACACAGCCCCCAATGGTAGGCCACGTAAGCTGACAGAAAGGGGTCATCGGATGCTGAAGCGCATAGTGCAAAGAGGTCGGCGACTTTCTGTTGCTACAGCGCTCCAAACTTCATGTGACCTTCCAATTAGCCCACGTACAGTACGCAGAGAGCTTCAATGAATGGGTTTCCATGGCCGAGCAGCTGCATCTAAGCCATGCATCACCAGGTCCTATGCAAAGCATAGTCGCCACTGGACTCTAGAGCAGAGATGGATCACGCTTTTCAATCAATCAATGTTTATTTATATAGCCCTAAATCACAAATGTCTCAAAGGACTGTAGAAACCATTACGACTACGACATCCTCGGAAGAACCCACAAAAGGGCAAGGAAAACTCACACCCAGTGGGCAGGGAGAATTCACATCCAGTGGGACGCCAGTGACAATGCTGACTATGAGAAACCTTGGAGAGGACCTCAGAAGTGGACAATCCCCGCCCCCTTCTAGGGTGCCCAAAAGCAATGGATGTCGAGCGGGTCTAACATGATACTGTGAAAGTTCAATCCATATTGGCTCCAACACAGCCGCGAGAGTTCAGTTCAAAGCGGATCCAAGACAGCAGCGAGAGTCCCGTCCACAGGAAACCATCCCAAGCGGAGGCGGATCAGCAGCGTAGAGATGTCCACAACTGATACACAGGTGAGCGGTCCATCCTGGGTCTCGACTCTGGACAGCCAGTACTTCATCCATGGTCATCGGACCGGACCCCCTCCACAAGGGAGGGGGGGGGACATAGGAGAAAAAGAAAAGAAGCGGCAGATCAACTGGTCTAAAAAGGGAGGTCTATTGAAAGGCTAGAGTATACAGATGAGTTATAAGGTGAGACTTAAATGCTTCTACTGAGGTGGCATCTCGAACTGTTACCGGGAGGGCATTCCAGAGTACTGGAGCCCGAACGGAAAACGCTCTATAGCCCGCAGACTTTTTTTGGGCTTTAGGAATCACTAATAAGCCGGAGTATTTTGAACGCAGATTTCTTGCCGGGACATATGGTACAATACAATCGGCAAGATAGGATGGAGCTAGACCGTGTAGTATTTTATACGTAAGTAGTAAAACCTTAAAGTCACATCTTAAGTGCACAGGTGAGCCAGTATAGGCGTAATGTGATCAAACTTTCTTGTTCTTGTCAAAAGTCTTAGCAGTCGCATCTGGCAATCGGATGGACGAGTCTGGGTTTGGAGGTTACCAGGAGAACGGTACACTTCGGACTGCATTGTGCCGAGTGTGCAGGCCAGACCAGATTGGGGAGATGTGGATGAAATTTGAGAGCACTTCAGATGCAAACACGGTCTACTCGTCATTTCGCACAACGGATGAGAGGTTTTATTCAGAGCGGTATTATTTGCAAGACAAAAAAAGGACTCCATTGTTCAACGGAATCAAGGCTATACCTATCAGAAGAGATGCACTATCTGAAGAACGAGGCAGAGTAGTTTGAATCTGATATCTGCAGATGAATAGGAGTGAAGGATGTGACGCAGAGTCTGACACAGTCAAAAGAATGCAGCTGATACCTAATCAATCTCAAATCCAGACTCGGGTTTTCCTGCGTTTTTTTATTCATCCGGACAAGAGTTTCCCTGAGCATACATTTCCTCCTCTGCTTCGATTTAATTCAACACAATTAAATCTATAGCTGCAAACCACTTTCTACTGTCTACTGCGGGGCAGTGAGTACCTTCAGTGGACCAATTAGGCCTCTGTGTGCGAGCTGAAGGGCACCTTCATTGTGCTTAATGGAGATAAAAAGCAAAATTCCATGACATCAGCTCCCAGTTGCACCTTGCAGTCACCAGAAAGGCAACGTAAGCCCTTCGGTGAAGGCAGACATCTGCTTTTGCGATTTAATTCAATGATCGGAATCTGGCGTACGTGCATATTCTGCACACAAGAACGAGAATATCGACATCACCTTTGCATTTCAAACATCAAAGATCTTCAATCAATCATCCATCCATCCATCCATTTTCTGCCACTTATTCCCGTTCGGGGTCGCGGGGGGCGCTGGCGCCTATCTCAGCTACAATCGGGCGGAAGGCAGGGTACACCCTGGACAAGTCGCCACCTCATCGCAGGGCCAACACAGATAGACAGACAACATTCACACTCACATTCACACACTAGGGCCAATTTAGTGTTGCCAATCAACCTATCCCCAGGTGCATGTCTTTGGAAGTGGGAGGAAGCCGGAGTACCCGGAGGGAACCCACGCATTCACGGGGAGAACATGCAAACTCCACACAGAAAGATCCCGAGCCTGGATTTGAACCCAGGACTGCAGGACCTTCGTATTGTGAGGCAGACGCACTAACCCCTCTGCCACCGTGAAGCCCCTTCAATCAATCAATCAATGTTTATTTATATAGCCCCAAATCACAAATGTCTCAAAGGACTGCACAAACCATTACGACTACAACATCCTCGGAAGAACCCACAAAAGGGCAAGGAAAACTCACACCCAGTGGGCAGGGAGAATTCACATCCAGTGGGACGCCAGTGACAATGCTGACTATGAAAAACCTTGGAGAGGATCTCAGATGTGGGCAACCCCCCCCCTTCTAGGGGACCGAAAGCAATGGATGTCAAGCGGGTCTAACATGATACTGTGAAAGTTCAATCCATAGTGGCTCCAACACAGCCGCGAGAGTTCAGTTCAAGCGGATCCAAGACAGCAGCGAGAGTCCCGTCCACAGGAAACCATCTCAAGCGGAGGCAGATCAGCAGCGTAGAGATGTCCCCAACCGTTTGTAGATAGTATTGCCATTGTGCTGTTTTTGTTCTAAGTTATAGTATAGATTTTTATCCGCCACAGAGCGCGTCCTTGGTTTGCCTTTTTTTTGTATTTTGAGTATTAATAAAATTAAAACTATGTACCTGAATTCATGCCTGGCTCATCCCATATTCCCTCTGCGTCGAAGGAGCACAAACAATCCAAGTCCAAACCTGACAAATCCATAGTGGTTCTAACACAGCCGCGAGAGTTCAGTTCAAAGCGGATCCAAGACAGCAGCGAGAGTCCCGTCCACAGGAAACCATCTCAAGCGGAGGCGGATCAGCAGCGTAGAGATGTCCCCAACCGATACACAGGCGAGCGGTCCATCCTGGGTCCCGACGAGCGGTCCATCCTGGGTCTCGACTCTGGACAGCCAGTACTTCATCCATGGTCTTCTTGTGTTACAAGAGCAGGGGTCACCAACCTTTTTGAAACCAAGAGCTACTTATTGGGTACTGATTAATGCAAAGGGCTACCAGTTTGATACACACTTAGATAAATTGCCAGAAATAGCCAATTTGTTTAATTTACCTTTAATAAATATATATATATATATATATATATATATATATATATATATATATATATATATATATATATATATATATATATATATATATATATATATATATATATATATATATATATAAATGGGTATTTATGTCCGTCATTCCGTCGTACGTTTTTTTTTCTTTTACAGAAGGTTTTTTATCGAGAATAAAAGATGAAAAAAACACGAAACTGAACGGTTTAAAAGAGGAGAAAACCTGAAAAAAGTGAAACATAGTTTATCTTCAATTTCGACTCTTTAAAATTCAACGGAAAAAAATGAAGAGGAAAACTAGCTAATCTGAATCTTTTTGAAAAAATGTAAAAAAATAATTGATGGAACATTATTAGTAATTTTTCCTGATTAAGATTAATTTTTGAGTTTTGATGACATGTTTTAAATAGGTTAAAATCCAATATGCACTTTGTTAGAATAAATAACAAATTGGACCAAGCTATATTTCTAACAAAGACAAATCATTATTTCTTCTAGATTTTCCAGAACAACAATTTTAAAAGAAATTCAAAAGACTTTGGAATAAGATTTAAATTTGATTCTACAGATTTTCTAGATTTGCCAGAATCCATCCATCCATTTTCTACCGCTTATTCCCTTTCGGGGTCACGGGGGGCGCTGGCGCCTATCTCAGCTACAGTCGGGCGGAAGGCGGGGTACACCCTGGACAAGTCGCCACCTCATCGCAGGGCCATTTGCCAGAATATTTTTTTAAAATTTTAATCATAATAAGTTTGAAGAAATATTTCACAAATATTCTTCGTCGAAAAAACAAAAGCTATAATGAAGAATTAAATTAAAATGTATTTATTATTATTTACAATAAAAAAAAATACCTCAACATTGATTTAAATTGTCAGGAAAGAAGAGGAAGGAATTTAAAAGGTAAAAAGGTATATGTGTTTAAAAATCCTAAAAATATTTTTAAGGTTGTATTTTTTTTTCTAAAATTGTCTTTCTGAAAGTTAAAAGAAGCAAAGTAAAAAAATAAATGAATTTATTTAAACAAGTGAAGACCAAGTCTTTAAAATATTTTCTTGTATTTTTCAAATGCTATTTGAGTTTTGTCTCTCTTAGAATTAAAAATGTCGATCAAAGCCAGACAAGCTTGCTAGTAAATAAATACAATTTTAAAAAATAGAGGTAAGTGCTGGAAAGTGCTGCTATTTGAACTATTTTTAGAACAGGCCAGCGGTCTACTCATCTGGTTCTTACGGGCTACCTGGTGACTCCTGCACCAGAAGCTCAGATTGGGAAAAGGGTAGAGCGTGGGCTCACTGAGAGAAATCATCACACCGCCGGATAACCGAAGGACCTGAACTTGGTGCCGTCAACCCACTTACTGAGACTCTGTCAGGGCTTGGAATAAAGAGTGGACTCAGATGCAGAGATGAGGTTCTAATAAAGCTTTTATTTTGAAACAACTTTTAAACCTCCACAGCCAGAGTAAATACGCATTTAATGATTAACAAAAAACGTCAGCGGAAATAATTCCGAAAAGGGATAAACCGAAAATCACTCCAAAAAAAGTAGGACTAAACTAACAGAAGGACAAACTACAATTAGTGTCGTATCTGTGATTAAAAAAAATATAACAAAGCGCTCCAACTGGAGGAAGAACAAAAAAGAGCTACAAATGTATACTCCTATAAAGATAAACAAAATATCACTCAATCTTTGAGGAAGAAAAGGATTTTAGAAAAATACAAAAACTCACCACATTGGTTGGACAAAGGCTGGAATAACAAACGTCGCTCTAAGGAGGAGAAAAAGTGAACTTCAAAATTAACAGCATGGGTTCTGTGCTCCAAGGAAGTAGACGTGGAAAAAGACAAGGCATGGATACAAACATGGACATGGACTTGGACGCTAGACTGACACGAAAGCTCGAGACAATCTGGCACAGAACAAGGGGAGGCATGAGCTTTATATGGAACATGAGGGTAATGGGACACAGGTGGAAACAATCAAGGGTCAGGGATGGCGTCAGACTGGTGACACAAGAGGAAGGGCCTGTGATCTGAAACAAGAGCAATTGCTTTTTAAAATAAAACATGTAAATCACAAGACAGAAAAAGACATTCCTCACAGAATCTGTGAGGGTGGGAACCACCTCGAGGTCAGGGAGGCCAATCTTTCCCCGGGAAGTTACGACTCATTTTAGCCCCACATAAAAAAAAAAACTGATTGTGGGAACAATCCATCCATCCATCTTCTAAGAATCCTAAGCAGGGAAGCCCAGACTTCCCTCTACCCAGCCACTTGGTCCAGCTCCTCCCGGGGGACCCCGAGGCGTTCCCAGGCCAGCCAGGATCCTAGGTCTTCCCCGTAGTCTCTTACCTAGGGAGGCGTTCGGGTGGCATCCTGACCAGATGCCCGAACCGTCCCACCTGGCTCCTCTCGATGTGGAGGAGCAGCGGCTTTACTTTGAGCTCCTCCCGGATGACAGAGCTTCTCACCCTATCTCTAAGGGAGAGACCCGCCACCCTGTTCCAAGGAAGTAGACATGGGAAAAGACAAGGCATGGATACACACATGGACATGGACTTGGACGCTAGACTGACACGAAAGCTTGAGACAATCTGGCACAGAACAAGGGGAGGCATGAGCTTTAAATGGAACATGAGGGTAAAAGGGACACAGGTGGAAACAATCGAGGGTCAGGGATGGCGTCAGACTGGTGACACAAGAAGAAGGGCCCGTGATCTGAAACAAGAAGAATTGCTTTTCAAAATAAAATATGTTAATCACAGGACAGAAAAACTAAGACAAGACATTGCTCACCGCGGTGTGACAGAATCTGTGAGGGTGGGAACCACCTCGAGGCCAGGGAGGCCAATCTTTCACCGGGAAGCTACGACTCATTTTAGCGCCACATAAAAAGAAACTGATAGTGGGAACCATCCATCCATCCATCAATCCATCTTCTAAGAAGCCTAAGCCTCTTGGTCCAGCTCCTCCCGGGGTACCCCGAAGCGTTCCCAGGCCAGCCGGGATCCTAGGTCTTCCCCGTAGTCTCTTACCTAGGGAGGCGTTCGGGTGGCATCCTGACCAGATGCCCGAACCACCCCACCTGGCTCCTCTCGATGTGGAGGAGCAGGGGCTTTACTTTGAGCTCCTCCCGGATGACAGAGCTTCTCACCCTATCTCTAAGGGAGAGACCCGCCACCCTGTTCCAAGGAAGTAGACATGGGAAAAGACAAGGCATGGATACACACATGGACATGGACTTGGACGCTAGACTGACACGAAAGCTCGAGACTATCTGGCACAGAACAAGGGGGAGGCATGAGCTTTATATGGAACATGAGGGTAATGGGACACAGGTGGAAACAATCAAGGGTCAGGGATGGCGTCAGACTGGTGACACAAGAGGAAGGGCCCGTGATCTGAAACAAGAGGAATTGCTTTTCAAAATAAAATATGTGAATCACAGGACAGAAAAACCAAGACAAGACATTCCTCACAGAATCTGAAAGGGTGGGAACCACCTCGAGGCCAGGGAGGCCAATCTTTCGCCGGGAAGCTACGACTCATTTTAGCGCCACATAAAAAGAAACTGATAGTGGGAACCATCCATCCATCCATCAATCCATCTTCTAAGAAGCCTAAGCAAGGAAGCCCAGACTTCCCTCTACCCAGCCACTTGGTCCAGCTCCTCCCGGGGGACCCCGAGGCGTTCCCAGGCCAGCCAGGATCCTAGGTCTTCCCCGTAGTCTCTTACCTAGGGAGGCGTTTGGGTGGCATCCTGACCAGATGCCCGAACCACGCCATCTGGCTTCTCTCGATGTGAAGGAGCAGTGGCTTTACTTTGAGCTCCTCCCGGATGACAGAGCTTCTCACCCTATCTCTAAGGGAGAGACCCGCCACCCTGTTCCAAGGAAGTAGACATGGGAAAAGACAAGGCATGGATACAAACATGGACATGGACTTGGACGCTAGACTGACACGAAAGCTCGAGACAATCTGGCACAGAACAAGGGGAGGCATGAGCTTTAAATGGAACATGAGGGTAAAAGGGACACAGGTGGAAACAATCAAGGGTCAGGGATGGCGTCAGACTGGTGACACAAGAAGAAGGGCCTGTGATCTGAAACAAGAGGAATTGCGTTTCAAAATAAAATATGTAAATCACAGGACAGAAAAACCAAGACAAGACATTCCTCACCGCGGTGTGACAGAATCTGTGAGGGTGGGAACCACCTCGAGGTCAGGGAGGCCAATCTTTCGCCGGGAAGTTACGACTCATTTTAGCGCCATATAAAAAAAAACTGATAGTGGGAACCATCCATTCAAACTTTAAGAAGCCTAAGCAGGAAAGCCCGGACTTCCCTCTACCCAGCCACTTGGTCCAGCTCCTCCCGGGGGACCCCGAGGCGTTCCCAGGCCAGCCAGGATCCTAGGTCTTCCCCGTAGTCTCTTACCTACGGAGGCGTTCGGGTGGCATCCTGACCAGATGCCCGAACCCCCCCCCATCTGGCTTCTCTCGATGTGGAGGAGCAACGGCTTTACTTTGAGCTCCTCCCGGATGGCAGAGCTTCTCACCCTATCTCTAAGGGAGAACCCCGCCACCCGGCAGAGGAAGCCCATTTTGGCCGCTTGTACCCGGGATCTTGTCCTTTCGGTCATAACCCAAAGCTCATGACCATAGGTGAGAATGGGACTGTAGATTGACGGGTAAATTGAGAGCTTTGATCACCCCCTCTTCACCACAACGGATCGATACAGGGTCCGCATTACTGACGACGCCGCACCGACCCGCCTGTCGATCTCACGATCCAGTCTTCCCTCACACGTGAACAAGACTCCGAGGTACTTGAACTCCTCAAAGTGGGGCAGGATCTCCTCCCCAACCTGGAGATGGCCCTCCACCCTTTCCCGGGCGAGAACCATGGACTCGGACTAGGTGGCGCTTATTCCCATCCCAGTTGCTTCACACTCGGCTGCGAACCGATCCAGTGAGAGCTGAAGATCCTGGCCAGATGAAGCCATCAGGACCACATCATCTGCAAAAAAGCATAGTCTTATTCCTGCAGCCACCAAACCAGATACCCTCAACGCCCTGACTGCGCCTAGAAAGTCTGTCCATAGAAGTTATGAACAGAATCAGACACCACCTGGAGTCAGTGATGTTCTGGCATTAGTAGTCACAGTCATTTTCAGTTCGAGTACAAACGCAGGTTAAAAGCTTCCCATTTTTTGAGAGCATACTTTGCTGTAGCAGCTTAAAAAGCCACTTCCGATTGGCAGTTATTGTGTGGGAACTTACACACGAAACAAAGTTTCATCAAAATGTGTGTCAATGGAATTCAGCCGGATGTGTGTTTCTGTTTTACCTAAAGGCATTGAACAGCTCCTTTTGCTTTGACAGGGATATCTGCCTATTATTTTCAGTCATTATGAGAGACAAGAACATTTAGGATTCTGGGTATTAGAAAAATAAAAACTTCAAAACCCTCCATTAACACTTCAAACTTCAAGAGGTAGTCCCCATAAATGGTTTTCACTTCACAGGTGTGCTTGAAGCTCATCAGGAGAATGCCAGGAGTGTGCAAAGCAGCAGAGAAAACACTTTGAATTAGGAGAAGGTGTGTTTAAACTTTGGCCTTTACAGGCCTAAAGTTTGAACACCTTCTCATTCAATGTGTTGTCTTTATTTTCATGCCTATTTACATTGTAGATTGTCACTGAAGGCATCAAAACTATGAATGTGGAGTTAAGGACTTAACAAAAAAAAGGTGCAATAACTGAAAACACGTTTTACATTCTAGTTCCTTCAAAATAGCCACACTGCTTTGCTTACTGGTACTCGCTCGATCAGCTTCAAGCACGCCTGTGAAGTGGAAACCATTTCAGGTGACTACCTCTTGAAGCTCATCGGGAGAATGCCGAGAGTGTGCAGAGAATGAGGCTATAATAGTATCCCACCCAGAAGACCCAGGTCACGTTGGGAAGACTATGTCTCCCGGCTGGCCTGGGAACGCCTCGGGATCCCCCGGGAAGAGCTAGACGAAGTGGTTGGGGAGAGGGAACTCTGGGTTTCCCTGCTTAGGCTGTTGCCCCCGCGACCCGACCTCGGATAAGCGGAAGAAGATGGATGGATGGATGGAGAATAGGCAACACAAGGAGCAACTTCTGTTAAGCAAGCTGGACTGTCTCGGATCGACTCCTGGGGAACTCAACGGGTTCCAAATACACAATTTCTACGTTCCATTTTTGTATGGCTCAGGGTCTACAATAGCTAACAGTGTGGTCAAAATATGATTGTGAAGTGAATACTTGGTGCTCCCAGACTCTACACAAATAATTGAGTTTGAGACCCCTGCTTTAGGGTTGGTTACGGACTTTTGACTCCTCTGAGTCTTAATTCTTCATCTTAAAATGAGACTTTCGGACCTGGTATGTTTGAAAGGATGTTTTTTGTTTTTGTTGTTCAAGCAAAAGCCAAGCTTGGATGAGTGTGGTGTGAAAGAACCTGTGATCACCAGACCTTGGGATTTACTCTCAACAGAGATTGTTGAAAATTGCTAGTACAAGGACACACTTGAACAAATCGTAAAATGTTCTTCTGAGTGGATCCTCGATAAAAAAAACAATGCGCGGTTGTTTCAAAACATGTCTTTATTCTGGAGTTACCGACAAGAGAGCCTCAAACAGTAATAACATCTAATAAACCTCGCCTTCACCCGAGGCCCACAGTCAATCAATCAATCAATCAATCAATCAAGGTTTATTTATATAGCCCTAAATCACAAATGTCTCAAAGGACTGTACAAACCAGTACGACTACGACATCTTCGGAAGAACCCACAAAAGGGCAAGGGAAACTCACACCCAGTGGGCAGGGAGAATTCACATCCAGTGGGACGCCAGTGACAATGCTGACTATGAGAAACCTTGAAGAGGACCTCAGATGTGGGCAACCCCCCCTCTAGGGGACCGAAAGCAATGGATGTCGAGCGGGTCTAACATGATACTGTGAAAGTTCAATCCATAGTGGCTCCAACACAGCCACGAGAGCTCAGTTCAAAGTAGATCCAAGACAGGAGCGAGAGTCATGTCCACAGGAAACCATCCCAAGCGGAGGCGGATCAGCAGCGTAGAGATGTCCCCAACCGATACAGGCGAGCGGTCCATCCTGGGTCTCGACTCTGGACAGCCAGTACTTCATCCATGGTCATCGGACCGGACCCCCTCCACAAGGGAGGGGGGGGGGGGCATAGGAGAAAACGAAAAGAAGCGGCAGATCAACTGGTCTAGAAAGGAGGTCTATTTAAAGGCTAGAGTATACAGATGAGTTTTAAGGTGAGACTTAAATGCTTCTACTGAGGTGGCATCTCGAACTGTTACCGGGAGGGAATTCCAGAGTACTGGAGCCCGAACGGAAAACGTTCTATAGCCCGCAGACTTTTTTTGGGCTTTAGGAATCACTAATAAGCCGGAGTCTTTTGAACGCAGATTTCTTGCCGGTGTCGAGTCCAATACCAACTTTTTAGAGCTTCACTATGGCCAGGGATTAGTTCAGTGGTTCTCGCACTGTGGAACTGTAAATAGTCTGTAAATATGGACTCTCTATGGTGGGGCTCTCAAGCGTTCTTTAGTGCCACCCTATTATCTCCCTGGAGCATTTTTAAAAAAATATTAAAAATGGAAAAAGATGGGGGAAAATATAGATTTTTTTGTTTTAGTATGTTTTTTTGTTTGAGAACAAACATGACAAAAACCTTCCCAATTGTTAGAAAGCCCCTATGTTTAATATGTCTGTGTGTATGCTAGTATTTAGTAATCATCGTTTTGTCCTACTAATGTCGGTGGTTCTAGAACTCACCAAAGTGTGGACTGTGACACAACAGTGTGTTTGCATGTAAAATCTCCTTATTTGTTTAATTTTGTCCACCAAACATTTTATACTGTGCGTGAATGCACAAAAGTGTGCTTTGTTGATGTTAATCAGGTATATTTGGTCAGTTCATGACTGCTCGGTCGGTAGAGTGGCCGTGCCAGCAACTTGAGGGTTCCAGGTTCGATCCCCGCTTCTGCCTTCCTAGTCACTGCCGTTGTGTCCTTGGGCAAGACACTTTACCCACCTGCTCATAGTTGCTCCCGCATTGGTTTAAAAAATATTGGGTTTCACTTTGTAAAGCGCTTTGAGTCACTCGAGAAAAGCACTATATAAAAATAATTCACTTCACTTCACAAGCTAATCAATGCTAACATGCTATTGAGGCTAGATGTATGTACATATTCATTCATTATGCCTCATGTGTTGGTATCCATCCATCCATTTTCTACCACTTATTCCCTTTGAGGTCGCGGGGGGCGCTGGCACCTATCTCAGCTACAATCGGGCGGAAGGCGGTTTACACCCTGGACAAGTCACCACCTCATCTCAGGGCCATGTGGGGCGGTATAGCTCGGTTGGTAGAGTGGCTGTGCCAGCAACTTGAGGGTTGCAGGTTCGATTCCCGCTTCCGCCATTCTAGTCACTGCCGTTGTGTCCTTGGGCAAGGCACTTTACCCACCTGTCCCAGTGCCACCCACACTGGTTTAAATGTAACTTAGATATTGGGTTTCACTATGTAAAGCGCTTTGAGTCACTAGAGAAAAGCGCTATATAAATATAATTCACTTCACTTCACCATGTGTAGGTATATTTGAGCTAATTCATTATAATTTACTTTTATCCTCTATATATAATTTAGTTTTGCATGTATCATGACACATTATCTCTATGTAATATCGGCTGGTTGTGTGCCATTTTGTTCCAGACCACAGCAAACATTACCCAGCTTGCCAAAGATTGTAATACATCTATTAAAATAAGACACCCTATCATTTCCTTTAACTTGGACACACACAATTATACCTTTGGCCATTAAAAGCCGGTCATTTCCAGGAGTTATCTCACCTCTGATTTACTAATGTTTTTTTAATGCTGTAAAAATGTGTAGAATAAATATTACATTTCAACATTTCTGTCAACAAAGATTTGCTTCAGCATGCGACGCATACACATTTTGATAGTAGGCTAATATAGCTAATATAAACATTTACGTCATGCGTTGTCTTCATTATATTTATATACAGTTTTTTTTTTGTTTTTTGCAGCTCCAGACAATTTTTTGGGGGGGTATTTTTGGTCCAATATGGCTTTTTCAACGTTTTCCGGTTGCTGACCCCTGGTCTTTGGGGTATCATTGTTGATATTTTTCTCAAGTGTGTTGTGTAACAGCGGCCAAACGTATTAAATATACTTGTTGAATTCAAATTCAACCTTGTTTTTAATGCATACTTAGGCCTACGACGCTACTGTATTTTTAATTTGGGGCAATATAGTGGTACTTAGAGAGCAAAGTATAATTTAAGGTAGTACTTGGTGGAAAAAAGTGCTTAAGTCCATCTAGTCACCGGATGTCAAACTCAAGGCCAGGGGACCATATCTGGGCAGCCACCTCATAATATTTGGCCCTTGAAAATGTGAACAATAAAGTATGTTTTCTTCTTTTTTCTCTTAATTTTGACAGAAACAAATGCATGTCTTCCATTCAATGGCATTTTTTAAAAACTTAAATATTATCAAATAATGCAATAAATATATTAACATACAATCAAACCATTTTGTTTTAATAAAATACAAATAAATACACTTTATTTGCTGGACTTATGATTCCAAAGCAAGTTATCCTTCAAATTGTACACTATAAATATTACATTAGATTTTACAGTAAACATGATTTATTTTTACAGCGTTGTACTGTAAATAGAGGAAACTCTGTTTTTGGACTGTAAAATTCCAGCAACAGAGTTGCCAGTTTTTTACTGTTAAAAACTGTGGTACGGTTTTGCCATGGACCGTATAAATTGGCAGATTAGTTGCAAAAATGCTACCTATTTAATGAAAAAAAACAACAACAAAAAAACAGTACATTTTACAGTAAGATTCTGGCTACTGAGCTAACAATTTTTTGTTTTTCCGTAAAAAAGGCACTGTAACTCTTATTCCGTTTAGAATAATATGCTGTAAAGACAGTAAATTTTACAGTAAAAATCTCACAACTGAGCTGCCAGGATTTATCGTGAAATCTTCAGATTTCATTTTATATTTTTTTTACACTGTATGTAAAAAGAAATCAATCGTTGCTAATTTTTTCCTACACTTTTTACCCTGCGGTTTGTAAGATGGCGCGGCTATTATATATATATATATATATATATATACTTTTTTTTTTTTTTTTTGATGACGGCCAAGCCTTATTAGAAATAGTTTGAAATAAAAAAAAACAAGCAAAAAACTTGTTTTCTTGTTTTGGATGAGTTTAGTGCCATTTAGTGCTTTCGAAAAGTAGACTGCCGTTCAGTCTTCTAGCCGTCCATAGCGTTTCTACAAAGTATGGCTTCTTCATCAATCGCTCTTAGTAATGTTTGTAAGTTTTACAGTAGAACGGAAAATGTTTATACTTACCAAACCATCCTGCAGGAGTGTTTTCATGCATATTTGTCCGTGCTGTCGTCATGGGATGACGCTAGCATTGTTAACATTAGCTAATATGCTAACACGTTTACGAGTGTCTGTATTAGTATTGTTAACTTTTGTATTGTTTTGATTTCACAAACGAACCAAGTTGATGAGTCTGTTTAGCTGATTTTAGAGTGGGTCCACGACGATGACTTCTGTTTTGTTTGATCGACCGTTTTACTGCCGTGCTACAGACAAAATGGAAACATTTATGGTATGTAAATAAACATTTACAAAATCTTTCTGTGTTCATAGCTCATTTCACAATGTACATATCTGTTGTTAACATTAGCTAATATGCTAACACGTTTATGAGTTTTTGTTTTAGTATAGTTAACTTTTTATTGTTTCGTAAACAAACCAAGTTGATGAGTCTGTTTAGCTGATTTGAGCGTGGGTCCACGACGATGACTTCTGTTTTGTTTGATCGGCCGTTTTACTGCCGTGTTACAGACAAAATGGTGTGTAAATAAACATTTACAAAATCTTTCTTCGTTCATAACTCATCTCACAATGTAGATATATGTGGCTTATAGTCTTGGTCCATGGCGATGACTTCTGTTTTGTTTGATCGGCCGTTTTACTGCCGTGTTGCAGACAAAATGGAAATGTTTAAGGTATGTAAATAAATATTTACAAAATCTTTCTGTGCACATAACTCATCTCACAATGTAGATATCTGTTGTTAACATTAGCCAATATGCTAACACGTTTAAGAGTGTCTGTATTAGTTTTGTTAACTTTAGTATTGTTTCGATTTCGCAAACGAACCAGGTTGATGAGTCTGTTTAGCTAATTTGAGAGTGAGTCCATGGGGATGACTTCTGTTTTGTTTAATCAGCCGTTTTGCTGCCGTGTTACAGACAAAATAGAAAAATGTATGGTATGTAAATAAACATTTACTAAATATTTCTGTGCACATACCTCATTTCATTAGCTAATATGCTAACACGTTTCCGAATGTCTGTATTAGTATTATTAACTTTTGTATTGTTTCGATTTCGCAAACAAACCAAGTTGATGAATCTGTTTAGCCGATTTGAGAGTGGGTCCATGACGATGACTTCTGTTTTGTTTGATCGGCCGTTTTGCTGCCGTGTTACAGACAAAATGGAATCATTTAACACATGTAAATAAACATTCGCAAAATATTTCTGTGCAAATAACTCATCTCACAATGTAGATATCTGTTGTTAACATTAGCTAATATGCTAACACGTTTATGAGTTTTTGTTTTAGTACAGTTAACTTTTTATTGTTTAGTAAACAAACCAAGTTGATGAGTCTGTTTAGCTGATTTGAGCGTGGGTCCACGACGATGACTTCTGTTTTGTTTGATCGGCCGTTTTACTGCCGTGTTACAGACAAAATGGTCTGTAAATAAACATTTCCAAAATCTTTCTTCGTTCATAACTCATCTCACAATGTAGATATCTGCGGCTTATAGTCTTGGTCCATGGCGATGACTTCTGTTTTGTTTGATCGGCCGTTTTACTGCCGTGTTGCAGACAAAATGGAAATGTTTAAGGTATGTAAATAAATATTTACAAAATCTTTCTGTGCACATAACTCATCTCACAATGTAGATATCTGTTGTTAACATTAGCTAATATGCTAACACGTTTAAGAGTGTCTGTATTAGTTTTGTTAACTTTAGTATTGTTTCGATTTCGCAAACGAACCAGGTTGATGAGTCTGTTTAGCTAATTTGAGAGTGAGTCCATGGGGATGACTTCTGTTTTGTTTAATCAGCCGTTTTGCTGCCGTGTTACAGACAAAATAGAAAAATGTATGGTATGTAAATAAACATTTACTAAATATTTCTGTGCACATACCTCATTTCATTAGCTAATATGCTAACACGTTTCCGAATGTCTGTATTAGTATTATTAACTTTTGTATTGTTTCGATTTCGCAAACAAACCAAGTTGATGAATCTGTTTAGCCGATTTGAGAGTGGGTCCATGACGATGACTTCTGTTTTGTTTGATCGGCCGTTTTGCTGCCGTGTTACAGACAAAATGGAATCATTTAACACATGTAAATAAACATTCGCAAAATATTTCTGTGCACATAACTCATCTCACAATGTAGATATCTGTTGTTAACATTAGCTAATATGCTAACACGTTTATGAGTTTTTGTTTTAGTATAGTTAACTTTTTATTGTTTAGTAAACAAACCAAGTTGATGAGTCTGTTTAGCTGATTTGAGCGTGGGTCCACGACGATGACTTCTGTTTTGTTTGGTCGGCCGTTTTACTGCCGTGTTACAGACAAAATGGTCTGTAAATAAACATTTACAAAATCTTTCTTCGTTCATAACTCATCTCACAATGTAGATAACTGTGGCTTATAGTCTTGGTCCATGGCGATGACTTCTGTTTTGTTTGATCGGACGTTTTACTGCAGTGTTATAGACAAAAGGGAAACATTTATGGTATGTAAATAAATATTTACAAAATCTTTCTGTGTACATAACTCATCTCACAATGTAGATAACTATTTCTTATAGTATTGGTTCATGGCGATGACTTCTGTTTTGTTTGATCCGCCGTTTTACTGCCGTGTTGCAGACAAAATGGAAATGTTTAAGGTATGTAAATAAACATTTACAAAATCTTTCTGTGTACATAACTCATCTCACAATGTAGATAACTGTTTCTTATAGTATTGGTTCATGGCGATGACTTCTGTTTTGTTTGACCCACCGTTTTACTGCCGTGTTACAGACAAAATTGAAACATTTAAGGTATGTAAATAAACATTTCCAAAATATTTTTGTGTACATAACTCATCTCAAAATGTCGATATCTGCGGCTTATATTCTGGTGCGGCTTATATATGGAAACATTTTTAATTTATTTTAATTTAGTGGGTGCGGCTTGTATACCAGTGCGCTCTATAGTCCGGAAAATACGGTAATCATGAAATGCATGGAAAATTGCGTTATAATATCATTCATTGTTTGAAGTGTCCCTCTGAGGTCAGACATAACTGCGATGTGGCCCTTGTTGCAAACGGGTCTGACACCCCCTCGATGGAGTCTATTATAACGATTCAAGAAGTTGTCACATGTGGTAAAACCGCCCTCATGTCTTCCAGATAAAGTTGCACGGAGTCCTGATGCAACAGACCGACTTTGCCATGAAACGGCATTTCTGTAACTTCCCATGCTGCCACGTCCTTGTCCTGAGCTTATGCAGCGCTGATGAAATTTATAAAAAATAATAATAATAAAGATTAGCCCCGGGCTGCAATTTGGCTTACTCTGTGGGAAAACCATATCCTGGCAATGGCACCTTTAGCAATATTGTTAAAACTATGCTCATGATAAATTGCGTAGGAAAAAAAAAAAATAAATCAAATGAAAACTTTTACCTCAAGGCTAAAAAGTATTAAGCCAGCATCCTTTAATGTATTATTGAGATATTTCCCCCCCTGTGCGAGATGATTTTGTGTACCGCAGATGATTCCACACAAGGTTTGAAGGCCCAATTATCATCTGACACACATTTTCAGAGCTTAGTGTTCCTTTCTGAGCACACACCTTATTAACCGCAGCCAGATGTTGTCGGAGGCAAGAGGTGGCGACGCAGCCCCAGGCTGTCCTCCAGACGCAAAATATTCCACTGTCATGTCTGGAGAAAGCCATCTGAAGCAACAAAACCATTGCAGTCATCATCACAAAAGTGAGAAGACACGTTGTTTCTGTTAAAAAGACAATTCTGTCACTCTTGCCCCTGACAGTTTGTTTGCGTTTTAGTTTTTCCTCTGTGTGGGTGTAGTATTTCCTGTCTTTAGTTCCTGTCAGCGCTCTTATTTTGTATGTTTCCTGTTTTTTTTTCCCTGTGCGCTGTGTCTGATTGGCACCTGGCCACACCTGGTGTCAATCAGCCCGCTCCTATTTTTATCAATCAATCAATCAATGTTTATTTATATAGCCCTAAATCACAAATGTCTCAAAGGACTGTACAAACCATTACGACTACGACATCCTCGGAAGAACCCACAAAAGGGCAAGGAAAACTCACACCCAGTGGGCAGGGAGAATTCACATCCAGTGGGACGCCAGTGACGATGCTGACTATGAGAAACCTTGGAGAGGACCTCAGATGTGGGCAACCCCCCTCCTCTAGGGGACCGAAAGCAATGGATGTCGAGCGGGTCTAACATGATACTGTGAAAGTTCAATCCATAGTAGCAAGAGTTCAGTTCAAAGCGGATCCAAGACAGCAGCGAGAGTCCCGTCCACAGGAAACCATCCCAAGCGGAGGCGGATCAGCAGCGTAGAGATGTCCCCAACCGATACACAGGCGAGCGGTCCATCCTGGGTCCCGACGAGCGGTCCATCCTGGGTCTCGCCTCTGGACAGACAGTACTTCATCCATGGTCATCGGACCGGACCCCCTCCACAAGGGAGAGGGGGGACATAGAAGAAAAAAGAAAAGAAGCGGCAGATCAACTCGTCTAAAATGGAGGTCTATTTAAAGGTTAGAGTATACAGATGAGTTTTAAGGTGAGACTTAAATGCTTCTACTGAGGTAGCATCTCGAACTGTTACCGGGAGGGCATTCCACCTTGAAATGGGTCTGACTCACTGCCAACAATGCAGCCCGAGCTCTGACACCGATCATTCAGAGAGCAGACAATCAGGCGCAGATTTCTTGCCGGGACATATGGTACAATACAATCGGCAAGATAGGCTGGAGCTAGACCGTGTAGTATTTTATACGTAAGTAGTAAAACCTTAAAGTCACATCTTAAGTGCACAGGAAGCCAGTGCAGGTGAGCCAGTACAGGGGTAATGTGATCAAACTTTCTTGTTATTGACAAAAGTCTAGCATTTTTACCTGCTTTGATCCTCCAGTCAGTGCTGGAATATTGTCATTTATTGTCGCTCCTGTCGTGTCGTGTCGTGTCGTGTCTTTGCAGTGTAGCGGTAACCTATATTTCAGTTGCTGTTAGTAACTTACTTTTTTTGTTCCCTGCTTCCAGTCTGTTTTGTACTACACGTTACGACTTCTATTTTCTTGCTCGCTACCCGCTAGCTTCCACGCTAGGCCCCTTTTGTTTTTTCTAGCTTCCATAATAAGCTCCTTTGGTTTTCTAGCTCCCATGCTAGCTCTTTTAGTTTGTTATCCGCCTCGTGCGCGTTTTATACGGTTATAAGTCAAATTTAAATTAGGCAAAAAGAGAAGTATCCATCATTTCTCCCTTCTAAAGTAAATCCGTAGAGCAGATTTGATCATCTACATCGACAATATGATTTACCTGAATAGCTAGACAGGACACATTTTGGGGAAAAACAAAAAACATATTTTTATATTATTTTGTAATTGATTAGGAATCGTTGCAAATAAGAATTGTGATTTTCACCTGGTGGTGAAATCTATCTGAATTAGAGTGGTCCAAAAAAAGGAGATTTTTTTTTCAAATTGCCTCTGTTGCAAGTCTTGTGTATTCTTTGTAACTACTTTGTGTGTGCTATACGGCTATTGAGGTTTGTAATTTTTTTCTTCTAATATTATTAATGTTGTAAATATACATTTTCACAGATCTAGAAAGGGTGGTCCTAAAGAGGTAGGCATTTTTCGGAGGTCTCAAGAAGGTAACAAATACACAAGTGTGTGTGTGTGTGTGTGTGTGTGTGTGTGTGTGTGTGTGTGTGTGTGTGTTCTTTGTATTTCTACCCTTTTTAAGCTTTCAACAGGGAAACATACCTTCCATAAGATGACCTGTGAACAAGTTAGGACCCAAACCATGGTCCTAATACAGAAAACTATTGCATCAAAAACATAATGTTTCATTTGCACCCCTGGTGAAGAAATGTATCTGAATTAGAGTGGTCCAAAAAATGGAGATGATTTTTTAAAATTGCCTCTGTTGCAAGTCTTGTGTATTCTTTGTAACAACTTTGTGTGTGCTATACGGCTATTGAGGTTTGTAATTTTTTGTCCTAATATTATTAATGTTGAAAAAGAGGTAGGCATTTTTCAGAGGTCTCAAGAAGGTAACAAATACACAAGTGTGTGTGTGTGTGTGAGATTCAGGACACTTGTGCCAGGTTTCCACTGGGCCAATTTGTAGCAGCCTGGACTTGCAGAGCCATCAATCAGTACCCTCTCTCTCTCTCTCTCTCTCTCTCTCTCTCTCTCTCGCTCTCTCTCACACACACACACCCACGCATGCACAACCCTCAGTGGAAGAAGACAAGGCCACGTGCTATTTTATTTAAAGGCCGCTGTGGCGTTGTTGGCAAAGTCGGGGAAAAGACGAGCGACCTCCGGCAGAGACAACAGGTTGTGCACGCTCTCTCCGCTTGACACCCTCTCCTGGTAGCATCAACTCAGGTTTTAATGAGCATTGAAATTTCTCAGTGGGGGTGCGACTGAAAAGTGAATCCGCCTGCAGCCCCTGCAAGATGCGAACCATCCCGCCCAGAGTTCTGGGGAAGGTAAACGCCTTGCCAGCACAAGCGATTCCCCGTATTTAATCCCCCAACAACATCAATAGTCGCATCCGTCTGTTTTTGTTGTGCACCTCATATCTTCTGACGTCTCCGTTGTCGTCTTTGTGATCACGACTGACAATAGTGTCAGCCTCGTGATGTCAGCGACTTCATCGTGTTACATAAACAGGACAGAGCAGGATTAAAATATACTCCATTTTGGGAATAAATGCAGAATGCATGAACCGTGATACATCTTTCAAGGGGGAACTCCACTTCAACATTTTGCCTATCATTTAAAATCCCTATGTAAGACAAGGACACATATGTAGTTTTTTTTTCTTCTTTTTCAAGCATTCTACATCGTAAATAAACATTAGCAAATGTCAGCTAACCTATTCCATCCACAAACCGCCAACAATACTCCATTTACCTGTTGTGACCTGAATATTAACCAAAATCTGCACATTGACCACAGAGAGCAAACTGGCTTATTCTGCTATATTGACATATTGAGCTGGCGAGCTGCTCTGTCGCCTCTGAGCTGGTGAAAGTTAACTCTAGATAAGACCCGTTAAGCTTTTCAATCTGTTTTTAGATCTTTAAGATGTAAAGTATAGCTGCCACTATGATGTGCAGTCATGTTTTGTAATGACCGTAAGTCTTGAACTATACTAAGTATTTCAATGGTTGGAATCTGCACTTTTGGATGATATAATAGTTACTATGGTCAACTAATTAGTTACTATGTTCATCTACGTCACAGCAGCTCAGACTAGGCGCCAAGCAGTGTGGGCGGGGAGCGTTCCCACAGACGCGGAAGGATATTTTCACAACAAACTTCTAAAGTTTAGTGATATGTAAGATGTATCAGATTGTAGGTGGGTTCATTGTGTACCCTTTGCGTTCATATTTCACCGTTTGTTGCATTTTAGCTGCGTTTCCCTTGTTTATGAAATGTGTCGATCGAAAGGGGGGGTAGCGTTCATATTTTTTTTTAATATTCAGTGTTTTATCTTTCATAGAAAAATATACAATTCCATTATGTTTTTTTCAGATGGTTTGTCATAACGTTGTAAGCATTCAATTGGACATTATTTTGAGGTTTTGTATTATTGTTCATAAAAATAGTTAACCTGGCCCCCAGACACATTTTTCTTCTCTAAATGTGGCCCCAGAGTCAAAATAATTGAACATTTTGCCTATCATTTAAAATCCCTATGTAAGACAAGGGCACGTATGTAGGGTTTTTTTTCTTCTTTTTCATGCATTCTAAATCGTAAATAAACATTAGCAAATGTCAGCTAACCTATTCCATCCACAAACCGCCAACAATACTCCATTTACCTGTCGTGACCTGAATATTAACCAAAATCTGCACATTGACCACAGAGAGCAAACTGGCTTATTCTGCTATATTGACATATTGCGCTGGCGAGCTGCTGTGTCACCTCTGAGCTGGCGAAAGTTTATTATACATCAGACCCAGGCAAATTAAGGCCCAGGGGGCCACATGCTGCCCGTTAAATATTTTAATCTGGCCCGCCCGGACATTCCCAAATATTCCACATGTCTAGCATTAAAAGATTACAGTTGGTACAAAATGCGGCTGCTAAACTTTTGACAAGAACAAGAAAGTTTGATCACATTACGCCTGTACTGGCTCACCTGCACTGGCTTCCTGTGCACTTAAGATGTGACTTTAAGGTTTTACTACTTACGTATAAAATACTACACGGTCTAGCTCCATCCTATCTTGCCAATTGTATTGCACCATATGTCCCGGCAAGAAATCTGCGTTCAAAGGACTCCGGCTTGTTAGTGATTCCCAAAGCCCAAAAAAAGTCTGCGGGCTATAGAGCGTTTTCCGTTCGGGCTCCAGTACTCTGGAATGCCCTCCCGGTAACAGTTCGAGATGCCACCTCAGTAGAAGCATTTAGGTCTCACCTTAAAACTCATTTGTATACTCTAGCCTTTAAATAGACTCCCTTTTTAGACCAGTTGATCTGCCGTTTCTTTTCTTTTTCTTCTATGTCCCACTCTCCCTTGTGGAGGGGGTCCGGTCCGATCCGGTGGCCATGTACTGCTTGCCTGTGTATCGGCTGGGGACATCTCTGCGCTGCTGATCCGCCTCCGCTTGGGATGGTTTCCTGCTGGCTCCGCTGTGAACGGGACTCTCGCTGCTGTGTTGGATCCGCTTTGGACTGGACTCTCGCGACTGTGTTGGATCGTGTTGGATCCATTGTGGATTGAACTTTCACAGTATCATGTTAGACCCGCTCGACATCCATTGCTTTCCTCTCTAAGGTTCTCATAGTCATCATTGTCACCGACGTCCCACTGGGTCATTATTGTCACCGATGCCCCACTGGGTGTGAGTTTTCCTTGCCCTTATGTGGGCCTACCGAGGATGTCGTGGTGGTTTGTGCAGCCCTTTGAGACACTAGTGATTTAGGGCTATATAAGTAAACATTGATTGATTGATTGATTGATATTTTTTATATCTTTAAGATGTAAAGTATAACTGCCATTATGATATTTTGTAATGACCGTAAGTCTTGAACTATACTAAGTATTTCAATGGTTGGAATCTGCACTTTTGGATGATATTTGACCTTCCACAATAAAACATGCACGGTTGTGTAAGAGAATATGCCCGATTTTTGGACGACGGCGGACAATAATAATGCTAATGATAATATTAATAATAATGATAATAAGTCAGCCATAAGTGGTGGTTGTTTTGCATAGAAATGCATGCAGAATTTGTGTGACTCGGGCACACGTGCAAACATGCCGGCACACGGCGCCCTGGCATAAACACTCAATGAGGCGGCATAGCTCGATTAGTAGAGTGGCCGTGCCAGCAACTTGAGGGTATCAGGTTCGATTCCCGCTTCCGCCATTCTAGTCACTGCCGTTGTGTCCTTGGGCAAGGCACTTTACCCACCTGCTCCCAGTGCCACCCACACTGGTTTAAATGTAACTTAGATATTGGGTTTCACTATGTAAAGCGCTTTGAGTCACTAGAGAAAAGCGCTATATAAATATGATTCACTTCACTTCACTTCACATAAATACTCTATGTCGTGGTTTAAGGTAGAGCATAATTGTTGTCGGTCGCTAACTGGTCGTCATGGTCATCGTGTTCTCCAGATGTTCTACTTTGACGCATTCAAGGACCTGTATACAATTATAGTCGGTCTCTGAGAAACTTGTGAGTCATTTGTAGGCGTTCTCGTCGGGTGTAGCAGCACAATGGCCGCGTTCATTTTTAAAAGCCCATCGAGATAATTGCCCATTTCCCACGGCTTCGAACGCCGTCATTCCGACAGATTTAGCACTTTAGCACTTTCTTTTCTGCATGTCCCCTGCGGCGCCGTTTAACGTAATGTATGTTTGTATATAGAAAAATTGTTTTCTCTTCAAAAACTTTGTGGGTGAGGTTTATATACCGGTGCGCTCTATAATCCGGAAAATACGGCATTGGAAGACAGAGATGCGGAATGGCTTGCGGTTCTTATTCTGCTCACTTAAAAGACACACTTACAAACCCCGTTTCCATATGAGTTGGGAAATTGCGTTTGATGTAAATATAAACGGAATACAATTATTTGCAAATCCTTTTCAACCCATATTCAGTTGAATGCACTACAAAGACAACATATTTGATGTTCAAACTCATAAACTTTATTTCTTTTTTGCAAATAATATCTTACTTAGAATTTCATGGCTGCAACACTTGTCAAAGTAGTTGGGAAAGGGCATGTTCACCACTGTGTTACATCACCTATTCTTTTAACAACACTTAATAAACATTTGGGAACTAGGGATCGAAGGTTGGTTTCCGGCCATGCCGCTTACGTAGAGTGATTACTCTAGATTCTCTGTTGATGATATTATGGACTGTAGATGTTGAAATCCCAAAATTTCTTGCAATTGCACTTTGAGAAACGTTGTTCTTAAACTGATTGACTATTTGCTCACGCAGTTGTGGACAAAGGGCTGTACTTCGAAAGACTGAGCATGTTTTGGAAAGCTGTTTTTATACCCAATCATGGCACCCACCTGTTCCCAAATAAGTGTTTGATGAGCATTCATCAACTTTATCAGTATTTATTGCCTCCTTTCCCAACTTTTGTGTCACGTGTTGCTGGCATCAAATTCTAAAGTTAATGTTTGTCAGTTTGAACATCAAATATGTTGTCTTTGTAGGATATTCAACTGAATATGGGATGAAAATGTTTCGCAAATCATTATATTCCGTTTATATTTACATCTAACACAATTTCCCAACTCATATGGATATGGGGTTCGTGATAGATACACTTTATTTACACATGTTTTAGTACTCAAGCTTTCAGTAAATCAGGTCCTTTGTCTTTCAATCCGCAAGATGTGAAGAAAACGCCTTGTTTATGGCGCACGATAAAGCTATTCAAATACTGCATGTTTCACTCCACAGTCACGGTGGAACTTGGTAAAAGGTTGTGTGTGGCATCGTTGGAATATTTTAGTCATACGATTAATGTCGTGCAAATTAAACAAAAAGCAAACAAATGCACTATATCAAACAAGATAATGTGACAACACATTATCATTAATGCATTGCATAATTTAGCATTACCCATGAATTATGACTCAGACCAGACAGAAAGAAATGCTCCGTAATAAAAAGCACTTTAAAATCCAGAGAAGGGGAATTCCATTTTTATACCTCCTTTCTACTTGCGAGAAATGCTCATATATAACCTGGTTTGATCTAAATTCCGCCGACTCGCCTCATTAAATGTCGTCAAAGCTGTCTTTATTTTTATGCACACCTGACGAGTTGATGTATGGAATGTTATCCCCCGCAGGAAATGGCGTAAATCTGCGAACTATACGACCTCCCAGACTTAAAGGCTAAAGGTTATTTCTCAAATCTGCTCTTGTCTGCTTGAGTGCAAAGTGGAATTTGCGGCGGCGTCAATAAATCTATATGCAAACAAAGCCAATCATAAAATTTTCCGGCTCCACGCTCAAGGATGCTGCAAGGATGCTGAGCGATGCCGCGCGGTGGATGTTTACCAGCTCCATAAAAATGAGGTCAGATCTCAAGAATATTTACACTTAAGACACACACACACACACACACTGGTTATGATTTGAAATGGGGACCTGGTTTTTTTGGCCCTATACCGTCAAATGTCCCCATTAAGTCCGAATTGCCAGAACACAAACACACACTGGTTGTCATTTGAAATGGGGACCAATTATTAACATTTTTTAAAAAGTTTTCCCTTTAGGCGACCTGTTTTTGAGTCCCCATACCGTCAAAAGTCCCCTAAAGGTGATTGTGTAAACAGAGGGATGTCCCCATTGTGTCTGATTTGCCAGGACACAAACACACGCACACACAATCGCATATTGGTTATTATTTGTAATGGGGACCAAGTTTTCGATCGTCACCCTTTCTACAGGTTGTGGAGGCATAAAAAATGTGGTAAAATGGCCACTGCCCAGTTATATACATAATTTAAAAATGTTTCCCTTTAGGCGACCTGTTTTTGAGTCCCCATACCGTCAGAAGTCCCCTAAAGGTGACTGTGTAAACACAGCGATGTCCCCATTAAGTCTGAATTGCCAGAACACAAACACATACACACACAAACACACACTGGTTGTCATTTGAAATGGGGACCAATTATTAACATAATTTAAAAAGTTTTCCCTTCAGGCGACCTGTTTTTGAGTCCCCATACCGTCAGAAGTCTCCTAAAGGTAACTGTGTTAACAGAGCGATGTCCCCGTTATGTCTGATTTGCCAGGACGCAAACACACACACACACAATCGCATATTGGTTATTATTTGTAATGGGGACCAAGTTTTCGATCGTCACCCTTTCTACAGGTTGTGGAGGCATAAAAAAATGTGGTAAAATGGCCACTGCCCAGTTAGCTCATACATGTCTGTAAATATCTGGATTGATGAAGTAATTTGCTGTTCATACTTACTGGGGACCCTGGGGAAAAAGAGTTAATATGGTTCATGGGAACCAACTTTAAATCATTTTGCATAAATCACACAAATTTGTACATGACTACTGAGGATCATTTAAAAAAATAAAAAGTTAAAATTAAATATGACATGATCCTCAGAATACAACACAACAGATGTCCTCTTATAGGAAGTTTCACCACTTAAATGATGAAGCAAATCCTGCATCTTATGTGACATTACTGAAAACTGCTATTTAGCAGTAATGAAGTTGTCTGCAACTCCAACTAAGGATGGAAAATTTTGAATGTGAATCATACTTTAAGGTAATAATGTTTTACAATCAAGCTGTATGAAAATGTCATCCTCAGGAACACTAAACCAGATTTTGTTTTGGGAAAACTATTTTAGTTTTAAGTAAGGATGGATACCATACAGAATCACAGTACTATTAATGGTTAAACCTTTTTAAATTATAAACATAATTTACATTTTTTTCCCTTTAGGCGACCTGTTTTTGAGTCCCCATACCGTCAGAAGTCCCCTAAAGGTGACTGTGTAAACACAGCATTGTCCCCATTAAGTCGGAATTGCCAGAACACAAACACATACACACACAAACACACACACTGGTTGTCATTTGAAATGGGGACCAATTATTAACATAATTTAAAAAGTTTTCCCTTTTGGCGACCTGTTTTTGAGTCCCCATACCGTCAGAAGTCTCCTAAAGGTAACTGTGTTAACAGAGCGATGTGCCCGTTATGTCTGATTTGCCAGAACCCAAACACACACACACACAAACGCATATCGGTTATTATTTGTAACGGGGACTAAGTTTTCCATCGTCACTTGTGGGGACCACCCTTTCTACAGGTTATGGAGGCATAAAAAATGTGGTAAAATGGCCACTGCCCAGTTAGCTCATACATGTCTTTAAATCTCTGGATTGATGAAGTAATGTGCTGTTCATACTTACTGGGGACCCTGGGGAAAAAGAGTTAATATGGGTCATGGGGACCAACTTTAAATCATTTTGCATAATTCATACAAATTTGTACGTGACTACTGAGGACCATTAAAAAAAAAAAAAAGTTAAAATTAAATATGACATGATCCTCAGAATACAGCACAACAGATGTCCTCTTATAGGAGGTTTCACCACTTAAATGATGAAGCAAATCCTGCATCTTATGTGACATTACTGAAAACTGCTATTTAGCAGTAATGAAGTTGTCTGCAACTCCAACTAAGGATGGAAAATTTTGAATATGAATCATACTTTAAGGTAATAATGTTTTACAATCAAGCTGTATGAAAATGTCATCCTCAGGAACACTAAACCAGATTTTGTTTTGGGAAAACTATTTTAGTTTTAAGTAAGGATGGATACCATACAGAATCACTGTACTATTAATGGTTAAACCTTTTTAAATTATAAACATAATTTAAAACGTTTTCCCTTTAGGCGACCTGTTTTTGAGTCCCCATACCGTCAGAAGTCCCATAAAGGTGACTGTGTAAACCAGGGGTGTCCAAACATTTTCCACAGATGGCCGCACAAGGAAAAATTTAAGCATGCAGGAGCAATTTTGATATTTTTAATTTTCAAACCATAACAAAATATATGGATTTGTTTTTATCCTTAGGGCTTTTGGGGAGCATAGAGGGTCTCAGTCACTAAAATGTGAAAAAACAAGTCAAATTATTATTATTTTTTATTTTTTATTTAATGCTTACAGTAAATCTCTATATCAACATGAGGTTGATGTAAAGTAAAATAAATAAGGTTTTATGCCTTTTCTGTCCAAGACAACTGTGTTTTTTATAGTAAAACTGAAATATGCAGTATTTAGATGGATAGAGAGATATACTGTAGATGGATAGTACTTTATTTATTCCTTCAGGAGAGTTCCTTTATTTAGCAATTAAAGCTCTCAAAGATCAATAATGCAGGACCCCATTGATTATGATTATTTATTATTTTTGAGTAATCACAGTGAAAAGTTAAATAAAATCCTACTAAATATATTTGAGATCCGAAAGGTTCCCCACTCATAAAGTAATGTATTTTTTTACTTTTTTTTTTTTTTTACTTTTAACACTTAAATTTCAAGATCAACTTCCGATATATCTGTCGATTTTAAGTTTGAAGTATTATTTTGTTTGTTTTATGCTCTTTTGTCAAAACTTTGAGGTTTTTATATGGCAACCACACAACATATGCAATATTTTTTTCCACATAAAACATTTTGAAGTGAGATTTTTTAAGTAATAATTCATTACAACATAGATTTTTTCTGTCCTTTTTTTTAATTTGAGCAATGTGAAGTGAAGTGAATTATATTTATATAGCGCTTTTCTCTAGTGACTCAAAGCGCTTTACATAGTGAAACCCAATATCTAAGTTACGTTTAAACCAGTGTGGGTGGCACTGGGAGCAGGTGGGTAAAGTGTCTTGCCCAAGGACACAACGGCAGTGACTAGGATGGCGGAAGCGGGAATTGAACCTGCAACCCTCAAGTTGCTGGCACGGCCACTCTACCAACCGAGCTATACCGCCCCATTTTATTTGAGCAATGAAAAAAAAAGAAAATAAAGACAAAAGGGAAAAAAAAAACTGCCTGCATGGCAGCTTTGTGTCAGCATTGCCACTTTTTCTCATTAGATTTCACCTCATTCCACTTTTTTTTATTTTATCTTTTTTAATTTTTGCAATACTGTCAATTTTGCAATTTTTGCAGAATGTGTGGCAGGCTGGTAAACGATTAGCTGCGGGCCGCAAATGGCCCCCGGGCCGCACTTTGGACATCCCTGGTGTAAACAGAGCGATGTCCCCATTAAGTCCGAATTGCCAGAACACAAACACACACCCACACAAAACCCCAAGCTCTCACCTCTCGGGAGTCACAGGTGTCGGCAGTGATGGGAATGAAATGAGTTCAATATGAACTTATCAGCTGGATTCTCACCCCCCGGGACCACCTGTTTGTGCCTCCTCACCCCCTTCCACTTATTTCCTATTCTCCGTCGCACTTTGCCAAGTCGTTCATGACACATGGCTCCCTCTCGCTTTATAAGGGATCACAGAGTACTCAGCCGCGCGGTCCGTTTTATTGCTGTTGATCTTTGCTCATCCCTGCCTTTAAGGATGCAAAGTTCATTTAGAGGAGTGCTTCTCAATCATTTCCTGTTACGCCCCCCTCCCCAGGACGAAGAAAACGATTGTGTGTGCTCCCGTTATTCTCTGCCACGACTATTACGTAACAGTAAATGTTGTCCATTAAATTGTTATAAGTACACCTCTGCATAAAACTGCATCTCCAATAACGAAAACAAAACAAAAGAAATATAGATCAACACACAAAAAACAATAACTTAACGTAAACACTTTTTTTTCCCTACACTTTGAACTCTGCGGTGTCACGTGTGGGTCGATTTTTAAGGCGGGATCGTTCCACCAACGCAAACAGACACTCCGGACAACAACGTAAAGGTATGAATGATTTAATAACAAAACACTAGTACAAAAACGGACGAAAAGAAACGCGTGGCGAAAGCACGGAAGCTAACGCTAACACTAGCACAGGATCAGGTAACAAGGAATCTAGTAGTTACAAACGAAACAGTTGCATACCGCAAACAAGGGGACCAAGACCGACTGACGGGACAAGGCAGGCTTAAATAAGGAAGTAATTAACAAAAACAGGTGTGCGTCTGGAACCCGCAGCAGAGGAAATTAATATGTTACCATGGTGACCAAACTGACACACAAACAACAAAGGGAGTCCAAACTAACAGAAAATAACTAAACTAAACATGATCCAGACTACGGATCATAACATGCGGCTTATAAAGCCCTGTGGCTGATTTGGGGATTTGTTTTCGCTAACTGCCATACTGTTTTGTGTTCTATATTTTTCAATACCACCTGCTCAGTGGTCTAGTGGTTGGAGTGTCCTCCCTGAGATTTGGAGGTCGTGAGTTCAAACCTCGGCTGAGTCGTACATAAGACTATAAAAATGGAACCCATTACCTCTCTGCTTGGCACTCAGCATCAAAGGTTGGAATTTGGGGTTAAATCACTAAAAATGATTTTCAAGCGCGGCCACCGCTGCTGCTCACTGCTCCCCTCACCTCCCAGGGGGTGAACAAGGAGATGGGTCAAATGCAGAGGGCATATTTCACCAAACCTAGTGTGTGTGTGTGTGAGACAATCATTGGTACTTTAACTTTGCTTTACTTTAGTGGCTGCTGTTGACATGGTTCTGTGCTCTTGTGTCATCCTTTCATGTTCCTGACGTTTCCCTCATGTTTTTTATTCATTTATTATTTTATGATCAAAATGAGGAAGTCAGGATTCATGGGTACAATGAGCACATTTTATAGTGCTTTTCGAAGCGGGGTTTAAACTGGTATGATACTGATAAAGCTAGCTGTCACGGCGCACGTGCAATCCCGCTTGTCAACTACTGTAAGCTCTGCCGGCAACATCGCTAGAAACGTGCCGGGACACAAGGTTGCAGCCAATCAACAATCAGCGCACCTGGTGTCTAATAAAGACAGACAGCATAAAGACCAGCGGACTCGAAGATTACTGCCGGAACCTAGTACACTTGCTCTCTCTCTGTGCCTTCCCTGTTCCCGTGTCTTATGGCCTCTGTCCCCCCTGGATTCCGGGCTGCCTTCCAAGATCCTCGACCCCTGCTTGGACACGGACCTTGTTGCTTCTCTCCCACCCTCGTCCGCTTGCTTGCCCATAGACTGCCTTCTCGCCTTGCCCCTTTGGTCTGACGAAGGATTCATCCAACGCGCACTTACAACAAACAAATTGTTAATTCTACACATCGTCTTGCATCGTTCACATTTAGTAGCATACACACTCCACCACTTCATCAAGATCGAGTTCATTAAACCTATTGAACTGATCCCTGCCATTGTATTGTCTCCTTCCCCAGTCGTACGTAACACTAGCTTCTGCAGCTAATGGGTGCATGACAATGACTTGTGTTTTCTTTTAATCAGCCGTTTTACTGCCATGTTACATACACCGTCTTCCCCTCTTACGTGCATGGGAGAGTAGGCCGCTGTGGGGAGGGGAAGGGCACGCTGCAGCCCTGCCCAAGATGGCGGCAAGGAGGCGGAGAATGCGGCAGAGCGGAGAGGCGGGGCGTGCCGGGAGCGAAGCCGCCGCAATCGAATTCAGGTTAACATTTCTCCTGACACAGTATAAAAGGGGAGGAGGAGGAAAGATCGAGGAGGAAGAAGTTGGAGAGCCTGCAGAAGCAGATGAACAGCAAGAGCGATCAAAGAGCGACAGAGAGCGAGCCATAGTAGAGGACGACGACGACGACGGCGGCTGAAAGAGCGGACCGCGAGCGATCAGTGGAAGGGAGCAGCTGCAAAGCGATCCGACCCACACTAAAGCTTGTTTATTGAAAAATAAACCACAGTTAAACCTGCTCAAGAGCAAAATGTCCTTCCTTGATGGTCCAGGGAACCCACACGACAGAAAGCGACCGTCACAGCCGTATAATCGCTTGTTTAGAACATAATCTGCACCTGAAAGACATTACCCTGTGATCGTTTTTCGTCTTTTATCCTAAAAGGGATTACAAACATCAGATTGTTCGCATCCGAGGCATGCTAACAGAATGCACTGAAGGTAGAAAAAGACGCCATATGGGAGCTGCCATGGATGACAATGCAAGACGGAGCACTAATTGGGGTATAATAATGCAATGCTTAACCCGCACGGTCAGCCACATAATTATTCCCATTCTAATCTCGGAGATGGCAAAGTGTTTAACGCCGTAGAGGATGAACATTCTATTTATTCTCCTTTTTATGTCATTTGTGATTCAGCCACACTACAGTAAATATTTATAAGGTCTGGGAATTAATCAAATATGCGCTTTTGCTTCATTTGCTCCGCTGAGAGCATCGGGGCGTAATCTGATCTCTTTTTCTGTGTCCCATGTGTTCCTCACAAGATTTGGGTTTTTGGACTAAAAGATGCACAAAACCCACATTCGTTCATAGTAATAATAAACAAGTTCATACTCTTTGATTTTTATTTTTTTTTTTTTGGTTCTTCCCTAAGGAAACCAACACTTACGAATAACAAAGACAAAGCATTCAAGAAAAAATATGCCAAGACACTGTTTTCATGAATCTGTACCTTAGGTCAGAATGGGCGATATGACCTAAAATTTATATTTTGATATGTATTGGAGCGTCTTGCGATAACAATGTATTTTATTTGGCTAAAAAATTATAATAAAAACATTTTAGAACCGGTTAAAAATGCTCCTAATTTAGCTGCTAATTTCACCTTGTTTTAATTCCTCAAAATTATTATTAATTTATTTTATAATTTACTGTTAATATTTGCACTTCCACATCAACACTGTATGAAAATAATAGTCAACTACCTTCCACATAGTGAAGGACATACACTATTTGAATTTCTATTATGCAGCTCATTTTTATTGGACAGTTGGCCCTGGGATGAGGTAGTGACTTGTCCAGGTTGTACGCCGCCTTCCACCCGATTGTAGCTGAGATAGGCACCAGCACCCCCCGCCACCCCTAAAGGGACAAGCGGTAGGAAATGGATGGATGGATAACTGGTTTCTTCTGTTGTAACATCTACACTTCTGTTAAAATGTTATAAAACTGTATTCCTCTGTTGATTGGATACTTTACAGTACATACGTTTTGGGCGATATCACAAATTTGACTTCGAAAGGGCACATTTTTATGCAATCCATTGTGGGGCCGCGGTAGCCATTTTGTTTGGCTAAAGCTTTTGTACTCTACATGCGGTACAGTTTTTCACAGTTTGTGCAGATATTGGTTATGCAAACCAATTGTTGCAGCAGCTGTCCGGGTGGCTGGTCTTGTTGGTTAAAGCTTTTGTGGGCCCTTGACTTTGACACGTAGGTCATATGGCGTGTCATGTAGCATGTTTAGCTATTCCTCGTCCTATAGTCCTCCGCTGATAATTTTACATGTAAGGTGCGGGGATTAGTGACTTAGAAGCTGTACTCTGGAGGAACATCAGCTGCTAGTGAGGACGTGTCAGGTTCAAACACTGATGACATCTATTAAATAGACAAGAAACAAGGAACAATGCAGAGATAGCGTTCAATTTAGCTCATGAGGAGAACGCATGGAGCTGCACACTTAGTCACAGTCTCGCCCTACGCTCTAAGGTACAGCTCCCGCGTCCCCTCTATTTATTCAGGAGTTCCGCAGTCAACCTCCCTGAGGTCGTCTTTAAAAAGAAGTGGTCACATATATTATGCAAAGCAGGTCTAGTACGCACAATACGTGACGGAATCAGCTGGGGCCTTGTGATTTCGCCTTGTCACTGCTTCGTCTGCGTGCTGTCATCTTATCTTCATTGAGGTTCTTGAAGTCCTTGGCTGTTAGCGGGCTAAAACAAAGATAACATCTGTGGCTGAGGCCACCCCTCAGACAAGAATTTTCGTCCTTGCACGGATACAAAAGTCGAACTTTAGCACAATAGCTAATAACTATAGCAACGGTCTTTAAGCATACTAAAGTTGTGTGAAAATATATAGCCATGATTATTCTAACAGGAGGCTACATCACGTTAAATATGGTTTTCTACATCAAAATACATCTATTTATTCGACTTATTCTTCTTCTCCAGATTTTGGCGCGCTCTACCTTCCACATTTTTCATCTGATTTAAACCGTTCTGACTTCAACCTGTTCAGCTTGTATAAGAATTGCGGGCTTTTCCTTGAAAATTTCCGAAAATTCCCAGATTTCCCAGAATTTATGGTTTTCAGTGACATTTTTCCCCATTCAAAATTAATTGGCCATTTTACAAAAAGTAATTTCATTAAGACACGCCTGACTTCAGTATTGAAGCAATCACATGTAATTCCTTCAGGAATTGCTTAATCTGGTTAATATCAAAAGCTCTATCGTCTGCTAAATGGATATCATATCGTCTATATCGCGCAACCTTGACCTGCTGCTGAGTCCAACATGTGCCAGGATGCCCATGCATGAACTCTCTTGACGGCAACATATTGCAGGTCTGGCTTGGGGCGAGCAGACAGACGCGGGGGGTCAGCGCCTGGCAGATTGTGACAAGGCTAATTGTCGGATTCTGTTTGCCTTCCCAACACTCAACATCTTTATTCTTCTATTTTTTTTTCAGCGTTATGCATCTGCCGCGGAGGCGCTCTGGGACTGTATGTGTTTGATGGCGGCAGCGACTCGGCCGAGAACGATGAGGACAGACAACATGACTTTGAATGTTTCCACGTCTGCAGCTTTATAGCGGTTAGACCCCAAACCCCTTTTTCATGTTGACAACTTAAACCACCGCGATATTTCTCGCTTGTTTTAAATGTTTTGGCTGACAGAACATTTATTTTTAATGTGTTTTTTTTTTGAGTAAGCGTCGCAAAAAAGTCTGTCATTTTCATAAATACGGCTGGGAGGGATTAAAGTCTTTCTCGTTGAAGCTTTTAGTGGAAAAAAAAAATAAAAAAACGTGCCAGTAATGAACACAAATCTTGTTTAAATAGATTTGTCTGAACATACCCATGGATGGCATTGCAGCACTGACCCCCTGCTGCACAGTGTCGAGGGTAAAAGGTATACCTTGTGAGCTGAAACCTTGCCAACGTGCACCGACTTGTATCTTTAAAGGGGAACATTATCACAATTTCAAAAGGGTTAAAAACAATAAAAATCAGTTCCCAGTGTCTTGTTGTATTTTTTGAAGTTTTTTTCAAATTTTTACCGGCCTCGGAATATCCCTCAACAAAGCTTTAAAGTGCCTTATTTTCGCCCTCTGCAAAGACACTGGCCATTTCCCTGTGACGTCACACAGTGCTGCCAATGTAAACAAACAATGGGAATACCACAGCAAGATAAAGCGACATTAGCTCGGATTCAAACTCGGATTTCAGCGACTTAAGCGATTCAACAGATTACGCATGTATTGAAATAGATGGTTGGAGTATGAAAGTATTGAAGAAGAAACTGAAGCTATTGAGCGAATAGCTATTGACGCTATTCATAGCCATAGCATGGCCGAATAGCTGCGTTAGCATCGCCGGTAAAATGTGGGGACCAAACGATCAGGACTTTCGCATCTTTTGACACTGGAGCAACTTAAATCCGTCGATTGGTAAGTGTATTTTTTCGCATTAAATGTGGGTGGAAGGAAACGTAATATAGTTGCAAATGCATCTACAGGTTATCCATACATCTCTGTTCCATGTCTGCTTTAGCACCGCCGGTAAATAGCCTGTTAGCATCAATTAGCGTAGCATGTTAGCATCGATTAGCTGGCAGTCAACATCAACAAAACTCACCTTTGTGATTTCGTTGACTTTATCATTGCAAGTGCATCTGCAGGTTATCCATACATCTCTGTGCCATGTCTGCCTTAGCATCGCCGGTCAAATGTGGAGACACTCCGGCACATTCAATGGGGGTCTGGCGGCAGACACTTTGGCATCTTCGGGCCAGTGGTGCAACTTGAATCCCTCCCTGTTAGTGTTGTTACAACCTCCGACAACACACCGACGAGGCATGATGTGTCCAAGGTTCCAAAAAATAGTCGAAAAAACGGAAAATAACAGAGCTGAGACCCGGTGTTTGTAATGTGTTGAAAATGAAAATGGCGAGTGTGTTACCTTGGCGACGTCACATTCTAACGTCATCGCCTCCAGCGCGACAAACAGAAAGGCGTTTAATTCGCCAAAATTCACCCATTTAGAGTTCGGAAATCGGTTAGAAAAATAAATGGTCTTTTTTCTGCACCATCAAGGTTTATATTGACGCTTACATAGGTCTGGTGATAATGTTCCTGTAACGGACTTCCTGCCGTCTTCGTGTGGGTTGCGGGGTCACCTGACACATGACGCATCATAGCTGCATTGATTTATTGTTTCAACATTTCTGTTGTCACTTGGGCCTTTTTGTCGAGTCACTTTTCAGTGCGCTTCTTTGGCTTGTCTGCTGCCGCTGCACGCCTTTCGGCGTCCGGAGCTTGCGTCCGCTGCGGGGGTGCGTCATCGCTCTAGTGGTTTGGTTTGTCGTCTTCTGGTCTGCTGGCCGATGTTTCTTCCTCCGTGCTGCTTCCCTGGTCGCTCCTCCCTCGCCCTTTTTATATTCTGCCAGCAGATAGACAGATCGTGAGCCGGTGTGTCGTATACGCACCTGCATTAGATTGCTGCTGCAGCGTCGCTCCGCGTGCGTCACGCCTCCTCTTGCCGCCGCATGCCCCGCCTCCCAGCCTCCAGGTGGGCCCGCGCTGCTGCTTTCTGCCCGTTGTCGGCCCGTCGGCGGTGTTTCTCCACAGTTCCCCTTTAAGTCTGTCTGTTTCTGTTGTTCATTCTAGCAACATCATATCCTTCTCACGTCTACCACCTGCTACGCACTTTGCAATGATCCATGTCTCGTTCACAGTTCCTTGTCAAGTAAGTTTTTGTTTATAGTTCATAGTTAATTGCCTTTGTGCTAGTCTTTTGTTTCCTTAGTCGGTTTTTGTACCGCCATTGGGCGTGCCTTTTGTTTGTTCCTGTTTTTAGTTATATTGTAAATAAAAAATATGTACCTTCACTCACGCCTTGCTCGCGCCAATTTTCCTTTGCCTCGGTAAAACAATCCACGTCCAAGTCCAAGTCGTGACAAGGCTTAAATAGTGACGTTGTGATTGACAACAGGTGCATGAGACCATGTGAATCAGGTGCGTGAGTAAACAGAAAGGCGTTTAATTCGCCAAAATTCACCCATTTAGAGTTCCGAAATCGGTTAGAAAAATAGATGGTCTTTTTTCTGCAGCATCAAGGTATATATTGACGCTTACATAGGTCTGGTGATAATTTTCCCCTTTAAGGTCATCCGTACGCGGCCGAAGCATGTACGTCGAATAACACCAAGCAGAATAAACTGTAGGCCTGAAGAAACTGAGACACATAACCTTATTTTAAAGGTCATTTGGAGGAAAGCTCCTATCAGAAGAGTCGCCAGGTTTGTATAATTCATCCGGCCACACAAAAAGGTCACAGACAGCCAGCGCCGATTGCATTGAGCCAATTTAAAGTTGTGTAGTTTAGATCGATGACTTTTCACGGGACCCATTCAGAACGGAAGGTTGCCACTTTGTAGGTTGAGCATGATTCCCCGCAAAGGTGGCTTTGTTCTACAGTATTGATGTCACCTAATAAATTAGCAGAGGAGGGAATGTTATTGTTTGTATGATAGATAGATATATGGGTCTTTATTGTCATTGCAACAAGTACAACGAAACTTTGTTTCCAGCACAAACCCGTTCAAGATTAGACAAACAAACAGTGTACAGGGTTACAGAACAGGAATGTTGATGGGTCGCCACAAGGCGCCCCGTAAAAAGATGGGGGAAAAGGTACAATGCTGGGGAAGGATGAGTAAAACAATACAATCTAGACTGGGCTCCTAAGGGGGCCCAGTCTGGAGTGGGAAAAAAAAAACTCCATAGCAAAGCACATATACATATTACAACGTTCATCTTGAGATATCTAGCAACAGAGGGAAGGGAGTGCGGGGTCATGGTGGTAGGCCGCAGCTCTCAGGCGCTGACCATCTTTCATCACCCCTATGGGATATGCGTCGAGATAGAATATACCGTATTTACTTGAATTGCCGTAGGGTATATAGTATGCGCCTGCCTAGAATTACTGCAGGGTCAAACTTGTTCCGAAAAATAATTACCGCCGGCTCAGAATTCCCGCCGGGTCAAACTCGTCACGTCACGAGTGACACTTCACCTGTCATCATTTTCAAAATGGAGGAGGCCGATTTCAATAATTTGAAATCGCATAAAGAGAAGATGATTAAGAGCTATTCAGTAGGATTTAAGGTCCAAGCTATTGAATATGCTAAACAAAACAATAAGCAGCTATGTTTTATTAATATACCGTAGCTGCGGGTGTCAAATATGAGTCATTAAATGACTCCCGCCTCCTGGTGGTAGAGGGCGCTAGGGATCCTTCTCGCGACAACTCGGCTGCAGAAGAAGTGACAACAAGCAGCAAGAGTGAGCAGCGATCGTTAATTTTTTTTCCTCTCGCTTGCACTTTTAACATGGAGGATTACATATCTAAAATGAAACAGTTTTCTAAACTGGACTTTCAATCGAAACAGGCGGCTTGTTTCGATTTAAGGTCCAAGCTATTGAATATGCTAAACAAAACAATAAGCAGCTATGTTTTATTAATATACCGTAGCTGCGGGTGTCAAATATGAGTCATTAAATGACTCCCGCCTCCTGGTGGTAGAGGGCGCTAGGGATCCTTCTCGCGACAACTCGGCTGGAGAAGAAGTGACAACAAGCAGCAAGAGTGAGCAGCGATCGTTTATTTTTTTTCCTCTCACTTGCACTTTTAACATGGGGGATTACATATCTAAAATGAAACAGTTTTCTAAACTGGACTTTCAATCGAAGCAGGAGGTAATAATCATCAGCACACTACAAGGAACTAATAGGAAGAGGCAACATCACACAGCAAACATTAAGGATAAGTAGACGCTCACATTCACACTAATACTGCGAGGGAATAATGAACAACATTATCGAAGTCCATCCATCCATTTTCTACCGCTTATTGAGACGCTTAAAATCCTACAAAGAGGAGACTCCAACCAATCTCTTTATTAACTAGACTTTTAATTTTCAGTAGACGCAAGCCACTAAAATGCTTGAATGTGCAGAATATTTGGAATGTGTGGATTTTGGAACGGTTCAAATCGGATGAGAAATGTGGGATATGGAGAGGTTTGTGTAGAGTCCATTCTTTTTCAACGGGGGGGAAATTCCTGGTAATTATGGGAAATCATGCTGGCTTGAATGTTTAGGGTGAGTGGAGTGTGTGGATTTTGGAACGGTTCAAATCGGATGAAAAATATGGGATATGCGGTCAGTTATATATTTCCCAGGCATTGAGAATGGAATGGGGAGAAAATTACCAGGAAAACCGGGATTTTGGGGAACGGAAAAACATGTTTTGTGTTTGATTTATCGGAAGAGTATTGTGTGCAGATGGCTAACAGGTCTTAATCGGATAAAAAATATGTAACATTTTGCGAATTTTGGGCATTGTAGAAATATGAATGCATTCTTTTGAAATGGATTTTCCTGTAAATTTGGTAATTTCAGGAAAACCGGAATTATTTTTTTTTACAAATATTGACACTAGCATGATTGTGCTATATGATATGAATGGATTGGTGTTGGAAGTTATTGAATTGTTAGAAAAATGAATGAAATCAGTTTTAAGTGAAAATGGGTATTTGGGAAATTCAGGAAATTTGGTAAAAACTGAAATTTGGAAAAAAGAAAATTAAAATGTTTGTGCTCCAAACTAAATAATAAATGGGTTGTACTTATATAGCGCTTTTCTACCTTCAAGGTACTCAAAGCGCTTTGACACTACTTCCACATTTACCCATTCACACACACATTCACACACTGATGGAGGGAGCTGCCATGCAAGGCGCCAACCAGCACCCATCAGGAGCAAGGGTGAAGTGTCTTGCTCAGGACACAACGGACGTGACGAGGTTGGTACTAGGTGGGAATTAAACCACTGACGCTCGGGTTGCGCACGGCCACTCTCCCCACTGCGCCACGCAGAGAAATGATTGTCAGACATGGACTTGGACTTTGGGATATTTTGTTTTTCCAACGAAAAGGATGGTTGACACGGGCCAGGCGTGAACGTGAGTACATTTTAAATTATTACTACACAAACAAACTACAACAAAGGCAAACAAATGGTGTGCACAATGGCGCAGAACAAACTTGACTAATGTAAACAAAAGACTAGCACAGAGGCTAAAACCATAAACACGCAACCAAAATACTTGCTCAATGGCATGAATAACAATGAACTACGAACAAAAACTTACTTGACATGGAACTGAGAACGAGACATGGATCTTTGCAAGGTGCGTAGCAGGTGATAGGCATGAGAAGGAGGTGTACGTAGGTAAGGTAAAGTTCCCAGGACGAAGACAGAAACAGAATGGCTTAAATAATGACTATGATGATGATTAGCGGGTGTGAGAACTAAGGACCGGGGCGTGATTTGGAGACAAGGTGGAAACTAATGAGTTACTATGGAATCCATGAAAACAAGGAAGTGCAAACGCAAGAACTGAGTGTCCAAAAAAACAAAACAAAACATGATTCTTAGGCGTGACAATGATTTGATGGTGGAATGGCCAAAAACCGTTGAAAACTTTCCAGCAAGTGGTGAAAATAAGGCGTTGGAAAATCATGAAATCCTGGAATTGTTTTAAAACTTTCCAGTTTGATTGTCCAAGGTGAGTGGAGAGTGTGGATGGCGTATTGGTTTGAATCAGATGACAAATGTGGGATATGGAGATGTTTGTTTATTGCACACTCTTTTTCAACACGGGGAGAATTCCGGGTAATTACGGGTAATCGGGAGATTTTTTAAATCGGGGAAATATGCTGTCTTGAATTTCCAGGGTGAGTGGATTGTGTGGATGTTAGAACAGGTTAAATCAGATGACCCGCGACCCCAAAAGGGAATAAGCGGTAGGAAATGGATGGATGGATAAATCAGATGAGAAATACGGGATATGTGCTCAATTGTATATTTCCCAGTCATTGTGAAAGGGGAGAAAATTACCGGGAACACCGAAAATTTTGGGGAAGGCAACACATGTTTTGCGTTTAATATATCGGAAGAGTTGTATGTGCGGATGCCTGGCAGGTCATAGTCAAATTTTTAAAAATATGCAAATTTGTGCAATTTTTTTGCATTGTACAATTATAAATACATTCATTTGACTGGGATTTTCCTGGAAATGTGCTGATTTCAGGAAAACCTGGACTTTTTATAAATATCGACACTACCACAATTGTCCTAAATCATATGTGGGAAGTTTTAGAATAGGTTGAAAAATGAGTGAAAACAGTTTGAATTAAGAATGGGTATATCGGTAATTCGGGAAAACCGGGAATTTGTACGTAACGAAAATTAAAACTTCTGTTTTCCAAACTGAGAGGAAGGATTTGATGGTGAAAGGGTCGAAAACGGTTGAAAAATGTGATGGTGAAAACTTTCCAGCAAGAGGTGAAAATAGGGTTTTTGGAAAACTATGAATTCCTGGATTTTTTTTAAAACTTTGCAGTTGGATTCTTCAAAGTTAGTGGAGTGTGTGGATGGTGGAACTGTTCGAATCCGTTGAGAAATGTGGGAAAAGCGCAAGTTCGAAAAAATGTCCAGGAAAACTGATAATTATATGGTGCCAAAACACTGGCAGTAAAATTTGGTAACAAAAAAAACAACCCAAAAAACATAAAAAAAAAAAAATGTGTTAGCACAGAAATACATTTTGGCAACAAATAAAAACAATCATTTCAAAAATTACAATATTTTTAGTGGATTATTTTGATGCCCATATTCATATGTTTGTATACTTCCATTGGTTTTGTCCATTTCAAATGTTTTTATCATTGCTTCTCTTTCACACGGCAGGTTAACTTTCGGTTTCGATCCCCGCCAAAGCAGGGACAAAGGCAGACCAAAATGGACTAAAAGCATCAGCATGGACAAAGTATTGGAAAGAAAATGTTCATCTTCAATGCAAGTCACCTCTCGTTATTTAGACGGCCTTGGAACTAAAGAATCTGGGAGGACTCTTCTCCGGTAAAGGCAGGGTCCCATCAATCTTCTTCCTTCTCGGACCAGATATCTACTCTCTGACCTGAGGTGATATCAGCATTGATTATACAAAGTCAAGAAAACCTGTAATTACTCGCTCTCCGCCTCACTTTCTTACCTAATGATAAATTAGTTTAGCGCCTTAGGTGAATGCAAAATAAAAGCTTCTCGAACAGTGACAACCGGGAATCATACGTGAATAGAATACCTCTCCAACTTGCCAGACTCCATCGAATGTGAGCATTGGCCCTCTGCAGTTTGTGCAGACATTGTTTATGCAAACCAATTGTTGCAGCACCTGTCCGGGTGGCCAGTCTCGGACAATCATGAAGGTGCACCTAATGGACATGGAGGTCCTTGGCTGGTTAGGTTGCACGTGGTCTGCGGTTGTGAGGCTTGTTGGATGTACTGCCAAATTCTTGGAAACGCCTTATGGTAGAGAAATGAACATCCAATTTGCAGGCAACAGCTTCGGTGGGCATTCCACCCTCCCTCAGAACTTACGACATCTGTGGCATTGTGCTGTGTGATAAAACTGCACATTTCAGCGTGGCCTTTTATCGTGGGCAGCTTAAGGCACACCCGTGCAATAAACATGCTGTTGAATCAGCCTCTTGGTATGCCACACCTATGAGGTGGGGTGGATTATCCTGGCAAATAAGAAATGCTCACTAACACAGTTTTTCACAGTTTGTGCAGACATTGTTTATGGAAAACAATTGTTGCAGCAGCTGTCCGGGTGGCCAGTCTCGGACGATCATGAAGGTGCACCGAATGGACGTGGAGGTCCTTGGCTTGTTAGGTTGCACGTTGTCTGTGGTTGGGAGGCTTGTTGGATGCACTGCCAAATTCTTGGAAACGCCTTACGGTAGAGAAATGAACATCCAATTTACAGGCAACAACTCCGGTGGGCATTCCTGCAGTCAGCACGCCAACTGCACCCTCCCTCAGAACTTGCAAAATTTGTGGCATTGTGCTATGTGAGAAAACTGCACATTTCAGTTTGGCCTTTTATCGTGGGCAGCCTAAGGCACACCTGTGCCACCATCATGCTGTTAAATCATTATCTTGATATGCCACACTTGTGAGGTGGGATGGGATATCTTGGCAATTTAGAAATGCTCACTAACACAGTTTTTCACAGTTTTTGCAAACATTGGTTATGCAAAACAATTGTTGCAGCAGCTGTCCGGTTGGCCAGTCTCGGACAATCATGAAGGTGCACCTAATCGACGTGGAGGTCCTTGGCTGGTGTGGTTACACGTTGTCTGCGGTTGTGAGGCTTGTCGCATGGACTGCCAAATTCTCTGAAACGCCGTATGGTAGAGAAATGAACATCCAATTCACAGGCAACAACTCCGGTGGGCATTCCTGCAGTCAGCACGCCAACTGCACCCTCCCTCAGAACTTGCAACATTTGTTGCATTGTGCTGTGTGAGAAAACTGCAAATTTCAGAGTGGCCTTTTATTGTGGGCAGTCCAAGGCACACCTGTGCAATAATCATGCTGTTGAATCAGCATCTTGATATGCAACACCTGTGAGGTGGGATGGCGTATCTTGGCAAATAAGAAATGCTCACTAACACAGTTTTTCACAGTTTGTGCAGACATGTTTATGCAAAACAATTGTTGCAGCAGCTGTCCGGTTGGCCGGTCTCGGACGATATTGAAGGTGCATCTGCTGGTTGTGGAGGTCCTTGGCTGGTGTGGTTACACGTGGTCTGCGGTTTTGAGGCTTGTTGCATGTGCTGCCAAATTCTCTGAAACGCCTTAGGGTGGAGAAATGAACATCCAATCCACAGGGCAGCAGCGCCGGTGGGCATTCAGAACTTGCGACATCTGTGGCATTGTGCTGTGTGATAAAACTGCAAATTTCAGAGTGGCCTTTTATCGTGGGCAGTCCAAGGCACACCTGTGCATAAATCATGCTGTTAAATCAGAATTTTGAATGCCACACCTGTGAGGTGGGATGGCGTATCTTGACAAATAAGAAATGCTCACCAACACAGTTTTTCACAGTTTGTGCAGACATGTTTATGCAAAACAATTGTTGCAGCAGCTGTCCGGCTGACCGGTCTTGGACAATCATGGAGGTGCACCTGCTGGACGTGGAGGTCCTTGGCTGGTGTGGTTACATGTGGTCTGCGGTTGTGAGGCTGGTTGGATGTACTGCCAAATTCTCTGAAATGCCTTTGGAAACGGCTTTTGGTAAAAAAAATCTTGGCAAAGAAGAAATGTTCACTAATACAGATTTAGACAGATGTGTGAACACTATCTGAGAAGAAAATGTATTTTGTGTATAAAGTAAAAGTTTTAGATCTTTGAGTTCAACTCATGCAAAAACAAAAGTGTTGCATTTATATTTTTTTGTCGTATAAAGAGTTGAGAAGTGACATGTTGCACTGGGAATGCACATTTTAGCAGTTTTCAGCTTCAAAGTTGTCTTGTTCTTTCAGTGTTAGCTATTGACTTGACAACTTTGGAATACCTTGGACAATTAGATCTGTGTGCTTTAACATAATCAAAGAGCCGTCGGGCGAATGGAAAACTAACGAAGAACTGAATAAACACTTACGAGGGGGTCACACAAACTTGTCAACTTGTCGATGCATTGTTAAGTTTTTGTTAAGATCCGCCACTCGGATTTTACATTATTTAGTTTTGAGTATTTTGTGTTTATCTTGTTGATTCATGGACGCTTCTGATTCTTAGTTGGTGCACTTCCTTGTTGGTTATTGTCACCGACTTGGTTCGCTCACCTGCATTTGTTTGCACACCTGTTTAGAATTAGAGACTCTATATTACCCGACCTGTTTCATTTACTCGTTGTGGTCTCATCGAGTTTGCTACACGCCTTTTGATGGCTTTGTGACTCCTGACTTCGGTAATAATCCGTTTTGGGACTTGCTAGCTTTCAGGCCTAGCCTCTTTGTTTTCTACATGTTTACTCGCTAATGCTTCCGCCCTTAGCCACCTTCTGTTTCCCTAGCTCACACGCTAGTAGATGTTTGTTTGCCTTTTTCCTAAGCAACTTTTTCTTGTTACATTTCACCTGTTTGCTCTTTCATTTCATTTTTTTAAATATAAATGTTAAAATATGCCGTTAAAACATCAGCTGCGGGCCGCAGACAGACCCCCGGGCCACACTTTGGACACCCCTGTGTCTACAGTATTTCCTTCTGTTTATTGCTTTGTACCGGAAGTACAAGTGCCGTTCCGTTTTCCTAAGCACAAGTGTTTTTGTTATTAGCCTGTTTGTAGTTGGATAAATCGGTTTTCTTACCTGTACGCTGTGTCATTGCCCGACTGCATCTTGAAAGAAGCACCACTCGCACCTCGATGCCACGTAAACGCAACAGTTTTTGCACTTTATTTTGTTTTATTTCAAAATATGCATGTGTGACTATTTCTAGCAAACCCATTGATTGTCATACCAGACTTAAAACATTTATTTTTGGTAAAATATGCATTTTCATGGCTTTGATCATAGCTCTGCTTTCCTCATCTTGAAAGTTGCACAAAGCAATGTTTTCTTTTCCGCCTCACGAGAATAATCCTGTCATACCACAGACATTACCACTGGTTCGTTTTTTTTTTTCCATTTTTATGTCAAGACGGTGAAGTACATAAATCATGTGACATGACAGTAGCATTTCACGTAGTAAGTCCACAATGGATGAGGATGAATGTGACACGGTAAGCAAAGGACAACAATAGAGGACAGCCGGCGTTTTATGGTCCTTCTTGGCACCTGGCTGCTTACTACAAGTAGAGCCGTTTTGTTGGGGGGAAAAAAAAAAACACTTTTGATCTTCTTTACATTCCATCGATCCTATCATAACTCTTCGATTCCATTGTGTTCACAGCAAGCGGTAAAAACCAGGGTTTCCTCGATGCCTCTACTTACACTTTTCGATACGGTACCAATATTGGAGCTTTGAGAATTGGCCGGTATCGATATCGATCCGACACAATATCAGCATAACCTGTAATCAAGTGTAATTACTCAAACCCTATTAATTATCAGCTTTCGGTAATATCACAAATGGTTGCGGTAGGGTTGTCCCCATACCAATATTTTAATGAATTATTAATGTATTTTTGATACTTTTCTATATAAAGGGGATTACAAAAAATGGCATTGTAGGCTTTATTTTTAACAAAAAACATCTTACGGTATATCAAACATCCATCCATCCATCCATTTTCTACCGCTTATTCCCTTTCGGGGTCGCGGGGGGCGCTGGGTACAATCGGGCGGAAGGCGGGGTACACCCTGGACAAGTCACCACCTCATCGCAGGGCCAACACAGATAGACAGACAACATTCACACTCACATTCACACACTAGGGCCAATTTTAGTGTTGCCAATCAGGTGCATGTCTTTGGAGGTGGGAGGAAGCCGGAGTACCCAGAGGGAACCCACGCATTCACGGGGAGAACATGCAAACTCCACACAGAAAGATCCTCAGCCTGGAATTGAACCCAGGACCTTCGTATTGTGAGGCAGACGCACTAACCCCTCTGCCACCGTGAAGCCTTATATTAAACATGTGTTTCTTATTGCAAGTTTGTCCTTAAAGGTCTACTGAAATGAGATGTTCTTATTTAAACGCGGATCGTGGGTCCATTCTATGTGTCACACTTGATAATTTCACGATATTGCCATATTTTTGCTTAAAGGATTTAGTAGAGAACATCCACGATAAAGTTCGCAACTTTTGGTCGCTAATAAAAAAGCCCTGCAGGTACCGGAAGTAGCAGACGATGTGCGCGTGACGTCACGGGTTGTAGAGTTTCTCACATCTGAACATTGTTCACAATCATGGCCACCAGCAGCTAGAGCGATTCGGACCGAGAAAGCGACAATTCCCTCATTAATTTGAGCGAGGATGAAAGATTCTTGGATGAGGATATTGAGAGTGAAGGACTAGAAAAAAAAAAAAAAAGCGAGGGTGGTGAGAGCGATTCAGACGTTATTAGACACATTTACTCGGATAATTCTGGAAAATCCCTTATCTGCCTATTGTGTTACAAGTGTTTTAGTGAGATTATATAGTAACTGAAAGTCAGAAAGTTGTGGCCACGGGTGTGGTGACCGCCAGTGTCTCCGGTGGGAGGAGGTAATAGTCCGCAGCTGCAGGAGGACGGGAGCTCCGCTCATGAATACGGTAAGAACCGACTAGAAAAAGGAACGATAACCAGTACTTTGGATACGGTAAGAGCTGAAAAGAAAAAGAAACGATGACCGGTACTTTGGACTTGTCCAGGATGTACCCCGCCTTCCACCGGATTGTAGCTGAGATAGGCGCCAGCGCCCCCCGTGACCCCGAAAGGGAATAAGCGGTAGGAAATGGATGGATGGAACCAGTACTTTGATTAACACAAAAACTGAAATGGGTCAAATTGACCCTTAACATAATACAAGTGTTAAGTACTTACTTGTTTATTTTGACAAATGTGATGTTTTAGACTTCAATATTGTTCAATTAGGGACATTTATTAGGTTTAGCGTGTGTGCTATTGTGTGCTTAGCTGTTGTGTAGCTGCTCATTTCTCGTTGTCTACCACGTTTACCTTTTGTAAATGACTTGACCGAAATTGAAGAAAATATTATTATTTAAATGTTAACTGTTACTTTGCACAAGTAGATACTGCTTGTATCGAATATTTTAGACCCAAGCCGATATCATCCGATACTTGTTTTTTTGTTGATATTTGACCGATATCAATATTTGATTGTGACACTTCTGTCTTGCAAACGTTGTATGTGTAAGTAAGTACTTATTTATTTTGACAAATGTGATGTTTTATACTACAATATTGTTCAATTAAGGACATTTATAATGTGTAGCTTGTGTGCTATTGTGTGCTTAGCTGTTGTGTAGCTGCTATCTTCTGGTAGCATATACTGTAGTATACTTTTTGTAAATTACTTGACTAAAATACAAGGAAAGACCGACTTTGCGTGTTTCTAACTGGACATTTAAAAAAAGTTACCTGCTTTTATTGGAGATTTTAGATGCAAGACGATATTAACCGATATTTGGGGTTTTTTCGCGGATATTAGACCCATATCAATATTGGATTGTGACATTTCTGTCTTGTATACTTTGTATGTTTAAGTACTTACTTGTTTATTTTGACAAATGTGATGTTTTAGACTACAATATTGTTCAATTAGGGACATTTATTATGTCTAGCTTGTGTGCTATAGTGTGCTTAGCTGTTGTGTAGCTGCTAGTTCCTCATTGTCTACCATGTTTACCTTTTGTAAATGACTTGACCGAAATTTAAGAAAAGATTATTATTTAGATGTTAACTGTTACGCTAAATACGCTACTGTACTGCTTGTATCGGAGATTTTAGATCCAAGTCGATATCATCCGATTCTTGTTTTTCTGTTGATATTAGAACGATATCAATATTGGATTGTGAGACTTTTGTCTTGTAGACTTTGTATGTTTAAGTACTTACTTGTTTATTTTGACAAATGTGATGTTTTAGACTTCAATATTGTTCGATTAGGGACATTTATTAAGTCTAGCTTGTGTGCTATTGTGTGCTTAGCTGTTGTGTAGCTGCTCATTTCTCGTTGTCTACCACGTTTACCTTTTGTAAATGACTTGACCGAAAATTGAAGAAAATATTATTATTTAGATGTTAACTGGCTGTCCGGTTTTGCACAAGTAAACACTCTGCAGGACTGCTTGTATCGGTGATTTTAGATGCAAGCTGATATCATGCGATACTTGCTTTTTTGCTGATATTAGATTGATATCAATATCGGATTGTGACATTTCTGTCTTGCAGACTTTGTATTTGTAAGTAAGTACTTTTTTATTTTGACAAATGTGATGTTTTAGACTGCAATTTTGTTCAATTAAGGACATTTATAATGTGTAGCTTGTGTGCTATTGTGTGCTTATCTGTTGTGTAGCTGCTATCGCCTGATAGCCTGTACTGTAGTGCATTTTTTGTAAATGACTTGACTAAAATACAAGGCAAAACCGACTTTGCATGTTTATAACTGGACATTTAAAAAAGTTACCTGCTTGTATTGGAGATTTTAGATGCAAGCCGATATCAACCGATACTTGGTTGTTTTTGCGGATATTAGACCCATATCAATATTGGATTGTGACACTTTTTTCTTGCAGACTTTGTATGTGTAAGTAAGTACTTGTTTATTTTGACAAGTTTGCTGTTTTAGACTACAATACTGTTCAATTAGGGACATTTATTATGTCTAGCTTGTGTGCTATAGTGTGCTTAGCTGTTGTGTAGCTGCTTGCTCCTCATTGTCTACCATGTTTACCTTTTGTAAATGACTTGACCGAAATAGAAGAAAAGATTATTATTTGGATGTTAACTGTTACGCTAAATACGCTACTGTACTGCTTGTATCGGAGATTTTTGATCCAAGTCGATATCATCCGATACGTGTTTTTTTGTTGATATTAGAACGATATCAATATTGGATTGTGAGACTTTTGTCTTGTAGACTTTGTATGTTTAAGTACTTACTTGTTTATTTTGACAAATGTGATGTTTTAGACTTCAATATTGTTCAATTAGGGACATTTATTAAGTCTAGCGTGTTTGCTATTGTGTGCTTAGCTGTTGTGTAGCTGCTCGTTTCTTGTTGTCTACCACAGTTACCTTTTGTAAATGACTTGACCCAAATAGAAGAACATATTATTATTTAGATGTTAACTGTTACTTTGCAAAAGTAAATACGCCACTGTACTGCTTGTATCAGAGATTTTAGATCCAAGCCGATATCATCCGATACCTGTTTTTTTGTTGATATTTTACCGATATCGATATTGGATTGTGACACTTCTGACTTGCAGACTTTGTATGTGTAAGTAAATACTTGTTTATTTTGACAAATGTGGTGTTTTAGACTAAAATTTCGTTCAATTAAGGATATTTATTATGTCTAGCGTGTGTGCTTAGCTGTTGTGTAGCTGCTATTTTCTGGTAGCCTATACTGTAATGTACTTTTTGTAAATGACTTGACTAAAATACAAGAAAAAAATGACTATGCGTGTTTATTGCTGGACATTTAGATGTTACCTGGCTGTCCAACTTTGCACAAGTAAAACACGTTGGCAGACTGTTTGTATCGGAGATTTTAGATCCAAGCCGATATCATACGATACTTGTTTTTTTGTTGTTGATATTAGACTGATATCAATATTGGATTGTGAAACTTTTGTCTTAGAGTCATCGTATGTTTAAGTACTTACTTGTTTATGTTGACAAATGTGCTGTTTTAGACTACAATATTGTTCAATTAGGGACATGTATTATGTCTAGCTTGTGTGCTATTGTGTGATAAGCTGTTGTGTAGCTGCTATTTTCTGGTAGCCTATACTGTAATGTACTTTTTTGTAAATGACTTGACTAAAATACAAGTAAAGACCGACTTTGTGTGTTTATAATTTAGATGTTACCTGCTTGTATCAAAGATTTAAGATGTAAGCCGATATCATCCGATACTCGTTTTTTTGTTGGTATTAGACCGATATCAATATTTGATTGTGACACTTTTGTCTTGAAGACTTTGTATGTTTAAGTACTTACTTGTTTATTTTGACAAATGTGATGTTTTAGACTTCAATATTGTTCAATTAGGGACATTTATTAAGTCTAGCTTGTGTGCTATTGTGTGCTTAGCTGTTGTGTAGCTGCTCATTTCTCGTTGTCTACCACGTTTACCTTTTGTAAATGAATTGACCGAAATTGAAGAAAATATTATTATTTAGATGTTAACTGTTACGCTAAATACGCTACTGTACTGCTTGTATCAGAGATTTTAGATCCAAGCAGATATCATCCGATACTTGTTTTTTTTGTTGATATCAGAACGATATCAATATTTGATTGTGACACTTTTGTCTTGTAGACTTTGTATGTTTAAGTACTTACTTGTTTATTTTGACAAATGTGATGTTTTAGACTTCAATATTGTTCAATTAGGCACATTTATTAAGTCTAGCGTGTTTGCTATTGTGTGCTTAGCTGTTGTGTAGCTGCTCGTTTCTTGTTGTCTACCACAGTTACCTTTTGTAAATGACTTGACCGAAATAGAAGAAAATATTATTATTTAGATGTTAACTGTTACTTTGCACAAGTAAATACGCTACTGTACTGCTTGTATCGGAGATTTTAGACCCAAGCCGATATCATCCGATACTTGTTTTTTTGTTGATATTCGAACGATATCAATGTTGGATTGTGACACTTCTGTCTTGCAGACTTTGTATGTGTAAGTAAGTATTTGTTTATTTTGACAAATGTGGTGTTTTAGACTACAATTTCGTTCAATTAAGGATATTTATTATGTCTAGCGTGTGTGCTTAGCTGTTGTGTAGCTGCTATTTTCTGGTAGCCTATACTGTAATGTACTTTTTGTAAATGACTTGACTAAAATACAAGAAAAAAATGACTATGCGTGTTTATTGCTGGACATTTAGATGTTACCTGGCTGTCCAACTTTGCACAAGTAAAACACGTTGGCAGACTGTTTGTATCGGAGATTTTAGATCCAAGCCGATATCATACGATACTTGTTTTTTTGTTGTTGATATTAGACTGATATCAATATTGGATTGTGACACTTTTGTCTTAGAGTCATTGTATGTTTAAGTACTTACTTGTTTATGTTGACAAATGTGCTGTTTTTGACTACAATATTGTTCAATTAGGGACATTTATTATGTCTAGCTTGTGTGCTATTGTGTGATAAGCTGTTGTGTAGCTGCTATTTTCTGGTAGCCTATACTGTAATGTACTTTTTTGTAAATGACTTGACTAAAATACGAGGAAAGACCGACTTTGCGTGTTTATAACTGGACATTTAGATGTTACCTGCTTGTATCGGAGATTTAAGATGCAAGCCGATATCATCCGATACTTGTTTTTTTGTTGATATTAGACCGATATCAATATTTGATTGTGTCACTTTTGTCTTGAAGACTTTGTATGTTTAAGTACTTACTTGTTTATTTTGACAAATGTGATGTTTTAGACCTCAATATTGTTCAATTAAGGACATTTGTTATGTCTATCTTGTGTGCTATTGTGTGCTTAGCTGTTGTGTAGCTGCTATTTCCTGGCAGCCTATACTGTAATGTACTTTTTTGTAAATGACTTGACTAAAATACAAGTAAAGACCGACTTTGTGTGTTTATAATTTAGATGTTACCTGCTTGTATCGGAGATTTAAGATGCAAGCCGATATCATCCGATACTCGTTTTTTTGTTGATATTAGACCGATATCAATATTTGATTGTGTCACTTTTGTCTTGAAGACTTTGTATGTTTAAGTACTTACTTGTTTATTTTGACAAATGTGATATTTTAGACTACAACATCGTTCAATTAAGGACATTTATTATGTCTAGCGTGTGTGCTTAGCTGTTGTGTAGCTGCTATTTTCTGGTAGCCTATACTGTAATGTACTTTTTGTAAATGACTTGACTAAAATACATGAAAAGACTGACTTTGCGTGTTTATTGCTGGACATTTAGATGTTACCTGGCTGTCCAACTTTGCACAAGTAAAACACGCTGGCAGACTGTTTGTATCGGAGATTTTAGATCCAAGCCGATATCATCCGATACTTGTTTTTTTTTTGTTGGTATTAGACTGATATCAATATTGGATTGTGACACTTTTGTCTTAGAGTCATCGTATGTTTAAGTACTTACTTGTTTATGTTGACAAATGTGCTGTTTTAGACTACAATATTGTTCAATTAGGGACATGTATTATGTCTAGCTTGTGTGCTATTGTGTGATAAGCTGTTGTGTAGCTGCTATTTTCTGGTAGCCTATACTGTAATGTACTTTTTTGTAAATGACTTGACTAAAATACAAGTAAAGACCGACTTTGCGTGTTTATAATTTAGATGTTACCTGCTTGTATCGGAGATTTAAGATGCAAGCCGATATCATCCGATACTCGTTTTTTTGTTGGTATTAGACCGATATCAATATTTGATTGTGACACTTTTGTCTTGAAGACTTTGTATGTTTAAGTACTTACTTGTTTATTTTGACAAATGTGATGTTTTAGACCTCAATATTGTTCAATTAAGGACATTTGTTATGTCTATTTTGTGTGCTATTGTGTGCTTAGCTGTTGTGTAGCTGCTATTTCCTGGCAGCCAATACTGTAATGTACTTTTTTGTAAATGACTTGACTAAAATACAAGGAAAGACCGACTTTGCGTGTTTAACTTGACATTTAGATGTTACCTGCTTGTATTGGAGATTTAAGATGCAAGCTGATATCATCCGATACTCGTTTTTTTGTTGATATTAGACCGATATCAATATTTGATTGTGTCACTTTTGTCTTGAAGACTTTGTATGTTTAAGTACTTACTTGTTTATGATGACAAATGTGATGTATTAGACTTCAATATTGTTCAATTAGGGACATTTATTAGGTGTAGCCTGTGTGCTATTGTGTGCTTAGCTGTTGTGTAGCTGCTAACCCCTGGTAGCCTATACTGTAGTGTACTTTTTATAAATGACTTGAATAAAATACAGTTTTATCTGATATTTTGGATCTGGACCCCCCCCCTACACATTCAATAAAAACTGCCCCAGATCAAAACTTGCAATCATCAAGTCCTTTTTTAAAATTATTTCATTACTGCAAGTGTGAGATTTCATCTCTTGTATGACATTTTATTGGCCTGCAGGACTCCCCTGCTTCTTTTGTTGTACTCATAATAAACACCAGAAATCCAAGGATCTGGGAAATTCAAAAACAAGCGAGAAAAATCCTGCAGAGTAAAAGAAAAAAGTAATTAAGGAGATGGAAGAGGGGGCGAGACTGCGGACCCCACTCAATAAATCAGAGGTTCCGAGTAACCTGTCAGTCTCTGGGCTCTCTTTATTGGTCACTGAAGATCAACTGGGATTACTGACCGAGGTCTGAACGTGTGTGGCTGAGTGGGCGCCGGTGTGTGCTCCATCACGTGGACAAGGGCTATGGGCAAAAATGAGGATTTGTGTCAGGAACCGTACAAAAGATGAATGTGTGTGCGGTCACTAGACAAGTCATTTATTGCTCGAATAAAATATATATATATATATTTATATATAAAGGTGAATATAACACTGAAAAACCTTCAGGAAGAGGTGCTTTAAAAGATGGCTAGCTAGCTTGCGGCTAACGTCCATCCACAGTAGGCAGGGTTGTAGGTACTTCTAAATCACTAATCCTTGCCTCCATGGCGACAAATAAAGTGAGTTTCTTACAAGTATCATTGTGAAAGGAGATGGGGCCATCGCGCTTGTAGGAGCAAAAGTCACCGCCGCTGTCCAGGGTGCTGAGGACGAGCACCATCGTGTGCGCTGAAAGGCGAGACACAGCTGGCAGGTGATTAGATTCCACAGGTGGTACGTGTTAATCCAATCATCTGTTGTCTTTAACAGTAAGCGGCCGGGAGCGGGAGTGGAGAGAGGATACGGACGTGACTGAATAGTCACGTTCTGCTAGAGAAAAACTTTTGATAAAAAGCATATGATCATTTAAACTCTGTTAAAACCTGCACTCCTGGAGGAATACCTAAACATGCTTCACTACACACCGTAGGAGGATACAATACAATAGCTCACCACTATCAACAAGCTCCTGAATGTAAACAAATGCCATGGGTGGATCTACACCTGACGTCCACTGCAATGATACCAAGTACAAGAGCGTGTCTCGTGGATACTACAATGAATACATTGATAATTTGAGTTCATTCCGATATCTTTTTTTTATTTCTTTTTTTTATTTTTGTTTATAAATGATCGTTATTAATGTCAATGGAGGTTAGTTATCAGATCAATACCCAAATATGTGGTATCATCCAAAACTAATGTAAAACATCCAAAGAACAGAAAAAATAAGCCACAATTGTTTTTCAATGTGTTTAATATACCATAATATGTATTGTTAACATAAAGCCAATTATGACACGCCGGACTGTAGTCAGCTGGAGGCGTGTCTTAATGAAATTAAACAATGGATGTCCGCTAATTTTTATAGAGAATGAGGCTATAATAGTATCCCACCCAGACAACACAATTATGGTGCACAGAATAGGCAACACAAGGAGCAACTTCTGTTAAGCAAGCTGAACTGTCTCAGTGCTAAATATGCTAGGGCACTGTTCCCCTAGCATTAAAAAAAAGCGGTCATTCATCCTCTCCTTAAAAGACCTAACCTCAATCCTGACCTCATGGTAAACTACCGACCGGTGTCTCACCTTCCCTTTATTTCGAAAATCCTCGAAAAAATTATTGCAGAGCAGCTAAATAAACATTTAGCGTTTAACAATCTATGTGAAACCTTTCAATCCGGTTTCAGGGCAAATCACTCGACTGAGACAGCCCTCGCAAAAATGACTAATGATCTATTGCTAACGATGGATTCTGATGCGTTATCTACGTTGCTGCTCCTCGATCTTAGCGCTGCTTTCGATACCGTCGATCATAATATTTTATTAAAGCATATCAAAACACGAATTGGTATGTCAGACTTAGCCCTGTCTTGGTTTAACTCTTATCTTACTGATAGGATGCAGTGCGTCTCCCATAACAGTATGACCTCGGACTATGTTAAGGTAACGTGTGGAGTTCCCCAGGGTTCGGTCCTTGGCCCTGCACTCTTCAGCATCTACATGCTGCCGCTAGGTGACATCATATGCAAATACGGTGTTAGCTTTCACTGTTATGCTGATGACACCCAACTCTACATGCCCCTAAAGCTGACCAACACGCCGGATTGTAGTCAGCTAGAGGCGTGTCGTAATAAAATTAAACAATGGATGTCCGCTAATTTTTTGCAACTTAACGCCCAAAAAACGGAAATGCTGATTATCGGTCCTGCTAGACACCGACCTCTATTTAATCATACAACTGTAACATTTGAAAACCAAATAATCAAACAAGGCGACTCTGTAAAAAATCTGGGTATTATCTTCGACCCAACTCTCTCCTTTGAGTCACACATTAAAAGCGTTACTAAAACGGCCTTCTTTCATCTACGTGATATCGCTAAAATTCGCGACATTTTGTCCACTAAAGACGCTGAGATCATTATCCATGCGTTTGTTACGTCTCGCCTTGACTACTGTAACGTATTATTTTCGGGTCTCCCCATGTCTAGCATTAAAAGATTACAGTTGGTACAAAATGCGGCTGCTAGACTTTTGACAAGAACAAGAAAGTTTGATCACATTACGCCTGTACTGGCTCACCTGCACTGGCTTCCTGTGCACTTAAGGTGTGACTTTAAGGTTTTACTACTTACGTATAAAATACTCCACGGAGAGAGGGAAAACTAATGGGAATCGGTTTGAATCGAGAATCCTGTTAAATAAAAAATTGATTCGAAACCCAAGTATCGGAATTGATTAGGTACCCGAAAGATGAACACCTTTCATAGGTACTATCCACCACGCCTCGACAAACTTCACCTTACAAAGATCAATTCGAACCCATTTCCCATCTAATAATTAAAAAAAAAACCCTAGAGCCGCTAACATAGCATTTTTTAAACTAAACACCAGACAGAAAATGACTCCTCAAGTATTTTCGCTCTGAGACTCCGGCTTATTAGTGATTCCTAGAGCCCAAAAAAAGTCTGCGGGCTATAGAGCGTTTTCCGTTCGGGCTCCAGTACTCTGGAATGCCCTCCCGGTAACAGTTCGAGATGCTACCTCAGTAGAAGCATTTAAGTCTCACCTTAAAACTCATCTGTATACTCTAGCCTTTAAATAGACCTCCTTTTTAGACCAGTTGATCTGCCGCTTCTTTTCTTTCTCCTATGTCTCCCCCTCCCTTGTGGAGGGGGTCCGGTCCGATGACCATGGATGAAGTACTGGCTGTCCAGAGTCGAGACCCAGGATGGACCGCTCGTCGGGACCCAGGATGGACCGCTCGCCTGTATCGGTTGGGGACATCTCTACGCTGCTGATCCGCTTGAGATGGTTTCCTGTGGACGGGACTCTCGCTGCTGTCTTGGATCCGCTTGAACTGAACTCTCGCGGCTGTGTTGGAGCCACTATGGATTGAACTTTCACAGTATCATGTTAGACCCGCTCGACATCCATTGCTTTCGGTCCCCTAGAGGGGGGGGGGGGGTTGCCCACATCTGAGGTCCTCTCCAAGGTTTCTCATAGTCAGCATTGTCACTGGCGTCCCACTGGATGTGAATTCTCCCTGCCCACTGGGTGTGAGTTTTCCTTGCCCTTTTGTGGGTTCTTCCGAGGATGTTGTAGTCATAAAGATTTGTGCAGTCCTTTGAGACATTTGTGATTTGGGGCTATATAAATAAACATTGATTGATTGATTGATTGATCAATTTTCCACGGCAGTACTCGGTATTTTTCCGCGAATGCTGTGTGTTTGTTCCGGAAACATCTTTCAACGTTTGAATTTTTCTAAACGCAAAAGTGAGCCAACCTCGTAAAAAAAACTGAAAGCAACCCTAATCCGCCCATGAAGCATTAAATATTATATTTCCTTTAAAAACGGTTTCTCTTCGTCTATCCTTCCACAGTTAGCTTGCCGCTAAAAACAATACAATCGCTTGACAGCAGACGGTGACGCATACGGGTCGTGACCTACATTTCTATTCTATTTTTATCTTACAAGATCACCAAACTCGCCAAAATAACAACGTTTACATGAAAATAATTACAATAGACAATAAATATACATTATTTATTGATACTTTGTTTCAAAGCCAAATGGAACCAGGGTGGAACCAGACCCCAACATTGACTTTTTTGTTGAAAAAGCCTTGTTTTGACCATCAGCTATCACCATAAAGTCCGTGTAGCAAGAAGGTCACAACTACAACTACTTGGGCAATTTAGGCATTTATCGGTTGACTTTGTCAAAGACGAAAAAACCATGACATACAGGATATCTCGTAACTCCCTTTTTTGTTACACAATGTGAGGATCTCAGTCATTGTGACAGTGTTGCAAAGCCATTATCACCTCCAGGCAGGGTGGAATAGAAGCAGTGGATTAGTCCTGCAACAGTCAAATACTGCTTGACTCGGAGCCATTAAGCCCTAGCGCTCTGATTCATTTCTCGGCCTCTTTGCTTTGATTCACTTTGCTCCCTTGGACAACCGTGGCACCCATAACTTACCCTGCCAGCTCAGGTCCAAGTGGCTGGTTCATCATCCAAGCAGCGGGTTTGTTGACAAGACGTGGACAAAAAAGAATAGGAATGGCTAATGGTGTTCTATTCTGGATATTTGATATTTTTTTAGAGAGGTATCTATCAATCAATCAATGTTTATTCATATAGCCCTAAATTACAAGTGTCTCAAAGGGCTGCACAAGCCACAACAGAGCCCACATAAGGGCAAGGAAAAACTCACCCCAGTGGGACGTCGGTGACAATGACTATGAGAAACCTTCCAGAGGATCGCATATGTGGGCAACCACCCCCTTTCTAGGGGAGACCGAGAACAATGGATGTTGACTGGGTCTAACATAATATTGTGAAAGTCAAGTCCATAGTGGATCCAATATAGTAGCGAGAGTCCCGTCCATAGTGGAGCAAGCAGGAGACCATCCCCAGCAGTGCAGAGATGTCCCCAACCGATGCACAGGTGAGCGGTCGATCCCTGGTCCCGACTCTGGACAGCCAGCACTTCATCCATGGCCACCGAACCTGTGCCCACCCCCAACCCCCCTCCACAAGGGAGACGGGGGCAGAGTAGAGAAGAAAAGAAACGGCAGATCAACTGGTCTAAAAAGGGTGTCTATTTAAATGGGGACGGTGTGGCGAAGTTGGTAGAGTGGCTGTGGCAGCAGTCTGAGGGTTACTGGTTCAATCCCCACCTTCTACCATCCTAGTCACGTCCGTTGTGTCCTTGAGAAAGACACTTCACCCTTGCTCCTGATGGTTCCTGGTGAGCGCCTTGCATGGCAGCTCCCACCGTCAGTGTGTGAATGGGCAAATGTGGAAATACTGTCAAAGCGCTTTGGGCTCCTTAATAAGGGGTAAAAAAGCGCTATACAAGTACAACCCATTTACCATTTAAAACAGGGGCCTCAGACACACGGCCCAAAGGCCAATTGCGGCCCGTGAGACGTTATCTTGCGGCCCCCACCTTAATATGAAGGTTTAATGTTAGCGCGGCCCGCAAATTTTATATGAATGCCGCTTGACAGCGTTGTGTGCGGAGCTGAAGGAATCTACCAATCACGGTGTGGTATGCAGCTCTAGAGGGCCGAACATTGACACCAGACGAGCAGTTCGGTATCTTCCGAAGCACTCTGACGAAGGACTGAGCGACAATACAAAACTGTGGTGCACTGGACTCCAGCGCTGATACTTCGACAGAGAGTCACTGGGCGAATCGGACGTGTAACACGTTAGTCGTGATGTTAGCCCGTTCCGGACTAATTGTGCTACTGTAACTGTAAACTCCAAGGCAACAATTTTTGTTATTTGGGTGCATACTGGCTCTTTAAACGTTTTGGGTTGCCTACCTCTACGTTAGTGGATAAGCGGCAAAGGAGTAAAAGCGACAGAAATGTTGCCATGGAGACGTGGGTTTTCTTATGTCACACTGCGACACCTGTCCGTCAGTAATAACAGTCTCCGATAACCTAGACCAATTCAAATCCTTATTTTTTTTGTATGCTTCAAAGTGCAAGTTAAAGCTATTTATCAACAACATCCAGAAACGCCAAACTGTAATTTGACCCCCTTAACATGCTTCAAAACTCACCAATTTTTACACACACATCAGGACTGGTGAAAATTGCCATCCAATAAAAAAACCAAACCCCAAAAATGAAAATTGTGCTCTAGCTCCCCCTATGAAAAAAAACTGACAAAACTGCTTGTAAATTCTGTTAGGAATGTCGTAGAGTGATGAAACAAAAACTTCTATGTAGGTCTGACTAAGATCGGGACTCGGGACACGGCGGCAGCGGCCAAAGGCGGACCCGACCAACGCTGCTTGCAGCTTTAATTTTTTTTGTTTTTATTGTTTAATTTGCATTGCCTCACATTCCTTAATTCTCATTTTGTTCATTTGTATTTGGATTTTATTTTATGTTGAAAATCAAAATAAAGACCTTTTAAAAAAAAAAATTTTAAGGAAATATTTTCTTGCGGCCCAGCTTCACCCAGACTCGGCATCCAGTGGCCCCCAGGTAAATTGAGTTTGAGACCCCTGATTTAAAGGCTAGAGTATACAAATGAGTTTTAAGATGGGACTTAAATGCTTCTACTGAGGTAGCATCTCGAACTGTTACCTGGAGGGCATTCCAGAGTACTGGAGCCCGAAGAGAAAACGCTCTATAGCCCGCAGACTTTTTTTGGGCACCCGGAATCACAAATAAGCCGGAGTTCTTTCAAAGCAGATTTCTTGCCGGCACATATAGTATAATACAATCGGCAAGATAAGCTGGAGCTAAACCATGTAGTATTTTATACGTAAGTAGTAAAACCATTTACATACAGACTCCTGTTTGAATTTGTTTGAAACCAGCTTTCTAAACACATTTTAACAGCTTTTTATTCAAGATTGGAATAACATACCTAGAGTATTCAACCTATCTTATGTGCCAATCTCCAAGGAGCATCATCCGATACCAATAACCTCCTGCTGCTCATTTATGTATTGTTTTTATAATTTCGATTTGACTGTGCTTTGTTCACACTCTGGCCGGGGCGGTGGTTCCTCTCTTCAAAAAGGGAGACACAATATTGTGTTCCAACTATCATAGGATCACACTCTTCAGCCTTCCTGGTAAGGTCTTTTCAAGTGTACTTGAGAGAAGGATACTCAGAACCTCAGATTCGAGAGACTGGAAATACTCTCTGCATGGTGCCTGGCCAGCGTACAAGTGTCTTGTGGACTTGGAGAAATCATTCAAGCATGTTCCTCGGGAAGTCATGTGGAGAGTTCCCTGAGAATATGTGCTATCGGACTGCCTGACTGTCTGCTCTCTGAATGATCGGTGTCAGAGCTCGGGCTGCATTGTTGGCAGTAAGTCAGACCCATTTCAAGGTGGAATGCCCTCCCGGTAACAGTTCGAGATGCTACCTCAGTAGAAGCATTTAAGTCTCACCTTATAACTCATCTGTATACTCTAGCCTTTAAATAGACCTCCTTTTTAGACCAGTTGATCTGCCGCTTCTTTTCTTTTTTCTCCTATGTCCCCTCCTCCCTTGTGGAGGGGGTCCGGTCCGATGACCATGGAGGAAGTACTGGCTGTCCAGAGTCGAGACCCAGGATGGACGGTTGGGGACATCTCTACGCTGCTGATCCGCCTCCGCTTGGGATGGTTTCCTGTGGACGGGACTCTCGCTGCTGTCTTGGATCCGCTTTGAACTGAACTCTCGCGGCTGTGTTGGAGCCACTATGGATTGAACTTTCACAGTATCATGTTAGACCCGCTCGACATCCATTGCTTTCGGTCCCCTAGAGGGGCGGGGTTGCCCACATCTGAGGTCCTCTTCAAGGTTTCTCATAGACAGCACTGTCACTGGCGTCCCACTGGGTGTGGATTCTCCCTGCCCACTGGGTGTGAGTTTTCCTTGCCCTTTTGTGGGTTCTTCGGAGGATGTCGTAGTCGTAATGGTTTGTACAGTCCTTTGAGACATTTGTGATTTAGGGCTATATAAATAAACATTGATTGATTGATTGAAGGTAGAGTTGGACTCCTCCAGGGATGCCATTCTTCACCCATTCTGTTCTTACATTTGATGTACAGAATTTCTAGTCAAAGTGATTTTGTTGAAGGGATTATCTGCAGGATTTGGTCTTTGTTTCATACAAATGATGTGGTCCTGCATGCATCGGTCTTCAGCTCTAACTGGATCGGTACACAGCTGAGTGTAAAGTTACTGGGATGAGAATCAGAGTCCTTGGTTCCCACTTTAAAGAGTGCCATCTCTGGGTTGATGACGACGCAATCCTGCCCCTAAATTCAAGTACCTCGGGTCTTGCTCACAACCCAGGAAAGAGTAAATCGTGAGCTCGACAGGCAGATCGGTGCAGAGTCTGCAGTGATGCGGACTATGCATCGGTCCGTCGTAGTGAAGAGGAAGCTGAACTGGCATGCAAAGCTCTCAATTTAGCCGTCAATCTATGGCCATGAGTTTTAATTTGTGACCGAAAGAACAAGATTGCGGGTACAAAAGGCCCAAATAACTATCTTCTGTAGGATTGCCCTGCTCTCCTTTAGAGATAGTGTCAGAAGCTCTGTCATTCGGTAAAGTCCGCTACTTCACATCGAAACGAGCCAGACGAGGTGGTTCGGGTCTGGTCACGATAAGCGGAAAAAGAACGGATGGATGGATGGATGGTGTAGTGTATTTTGAAAGAACAAAAAATGGTAATTTGCCTGCCCAATAATCTTGTAGACCAATGATTGACAGAACTTGTTGCAGTGAAACAATCACATTATAGGTATTGTCGTAAATTAACTAAGAGCACTGGATTCATTTGATCATTCTTGGGCATGTGGTTTAGTGTCATCCTTAAACATATTGAAGGGGAACATTATCACCAAATCTATGCAAGCGTCAATATATACCTTGATGGTGCAGAAAAAAGACCATGTATTTTTTTAACCGATTTCCGAACTCTAAATGGGTGAATTTTGGCAAATGAAAAGCCTTTCTGTTTATCGGTCTTTTAGCGATGACGTCAGAACGTGACGTCACCGAGGTAATACACCCGCCATTTTCATTTTCAACACATTGCAAACACCGGGTCTCAGCTCTGTTATTTTTGACTATTTTTTTGGAGCCTTGGAGACATCATGCCTGGTGGGTGTGTTGTCGGAGGGTGTAACAACACTAACAGGGAGGGATTCAAGTTGCACCACTGGCAAGAAATCTGCCGCCAGACCCTCATTGAATGTGCCGGAGTGTCTGCACATTTTACCGGCGATGCTAAGACAGACACGGCACAGAGATGTATGGATAACCTGCAGATGCATTTGCAACGATAGTCAACGAAATCACAAAGGTGAGTTTTGTTGATGTTGACTTATGTGCTAATCAGACATATTTGGTCGCAGCATGAATGCCAGCTAATCGGTGCTAACATGCTATGCTAATCGATGCTAACATGCTATTTACGCTAGCTGTATGTACATTTGAAACTAGATACCCACAATTAATGCGAAACAAACACTTACCAATCGACGGATTTAAGTTGCTCCAGTGTGACAAGATGCAAAAGTTCTGATCGTTTGGTCCGCACATTTACCAGTGATGCTAATAAGGCAGCCATGCTATGGGCCACTTCATTAGGTACACCCATGCAATGGCCGAATAGCGTGAATAGCTATTCGCTCAATAGCTTCAATTTCTTCTTCAATTTCGTTTTCGCTATCTGCCTCCATACTCTGACAATCTGTATCAATACATGCGTAATCTGTTGAATCGCTTAAGCCGCTGAAATCCGAGTCGGAATCCGAGCTAATGTCGCTATATCTTGCTGTGGTAACCGCCATGTTGTTTGTATTGGCAGCACTGTATGACGTCACAGGGAAATGGACAGTCGCATCTCAAATAGCGAAAATCAAGAACTTTAAAGCTTTTTTAGGGAAATTCCGGGAGGTGTAAAATTTTGAAAAAAACTTCGAAAAATTAAACAAGCCACTGGGAACTGATTTTTATTGTTTTTTAACCCTTTTGAAATTGTGATAATGTTCCCCTTTAAGACTCCATTGTTTCTAGTTTTTGCACTTCCTTGTTTGTCTTATTACCATGCCAAGTCATTAGTTTTCACCTTGTCCTCATGTCACGTCCCTGTCCTCATGTCTCACACCTGTTTTCACTAATCACCACAGTATTATTTAAGCCTGTCTGTTTCTGTTGTTCATTCCGGCAACATCACTTCCTTCTCACGTCTACCACCTGCTACGCACCTTGCAATGATCCATATCTCGTTCACAGTTCCTTGTAAAGTAAGTTTTTGTTTATAGTTCATAGTTAATTGCCTTTGTCCTAGTCTTTTGTTTCCTTAGTCAGTTTTTGTACCGCCATTGTGCGCGCCTTTTATTAGTTCCTGTTTTTAGTTATAGAGTAAATAAAAAATATGTACCTTCACTCACGCCTTGCTCGCGCCAACTTTCCTTTGCCTCGGATTTACGGATAGCGAAAGTAAGGCACTTTAAAGCTTTTTTTAGGGAAATTCCGGGAGGTGTACAATTTTGAAAAAACTTCGAAAAATAAAACAATCCACTGGGAACTGATTTTGATTGTTTTTAACCCTTTTGAAATTGTGATAATTTTCCCCTTTAAGACTCCATTGTTTCTAGTTTTTGCACTTCCTTGTTTGTCTTATTACCATGCCAAGTCATTAGTTGTCACGTCCCTGTCCATATGTCTCACACCTGTTTTCACTAATCACCACAGTATCATTTAAGCCTGTCTGTTTCTGTTGTTCATTCTGGCAACATCACCTTCTCACGTCTACCACCTGCTACGTACCTTGCAATGATCCATGTCTCGTTCACAGTTCCTTGTAAAGTAAGTTTTTGTTTATAGTTCATAGTTAATTGCCTTTGTGCTAGTCTTTTGTTTTCTTAGTCAGTTTGTGTACCGCCATTTTGCGCGCCTTTTGTTTGGTCCTGATTTTAGTTATAGTGTAAATAAAACATATGTACCTTCACTCACGCCTTGCTCGCACCAACTTTCCTTTGCCTCGGTAAAACAATCCACGTCCAAGTCCAAGTCGTGACAAGGCTTAAATAGTGACGTTGTGATTGACAACAGGTGCATGAGACCAAGTGAATCAGGTGCGTGAGTAAACAGAAAGGTGTTTAATTCGCCAAAATTCACCCATTTAGAGTTCGGAAATCGGTTAAAAAAATATATTGTCTTTTTTTTGCACCATCAAGGCATATATTGACGCTTACACAGGTCTGGTGATAATGTTCCCCTTTAAGTCTGTCTGTTTCTGTTGTTCATTCTGGCAACATCAACTCCTTCTCACGTCTACCACCTGCTACGCACCTTGCAATGATCCATGTCTAGTTCACAGTTCCTTGTCAAGTAAGTTTTTGTTTATAGTTCGTAGTTAATTGCCTTTGTGCTAGTCTTTTGTTTCCTTAGTCAGTTTTTGTACCGCCATTGTGCGCGCCTTTTGTTTGTTCCTGTTTTTAGTTATAGTGTAAATAAAACATATGTACCTCCATTCACGCCTTGCTCGCGCTAACTTTCCTTTGCCTCGGTAAAAAAATCCACGTCCAAGTCCAAGTCGTGACAAGGCTTAAATAGTGACGTTGTGATTGACAACAGGTGCATGAGACCAAGTGAATCAGGTGCGTGAGTAAACAGAAAGGCGTTTGATTCGCCAAAATTCACCCATTTAGAGTTCGGAAATCGGTTAAAAATATATATGGTCTTTTTTCTGCACCATCAAGGTATATATTGACGCTTACATAGGTCTGGTGATAATGTTCCCCTTTAAGTCTGTCTGTTTCTGTTGTTCATTCTGGCAACATCACCTCCTTCTCACGTCTACCACCTGCTACGCATCAATGATTCATGTCTCGTTCACAGTTCCTTGTCAAGTAAGTTTTTGTTTATAGTTCGTAGTTAATTGCCTTTGTGCTAGTCTTTTGTTTCCTTAGTCAGTTTTTGTACCGCCATTGTGCGCGCCTTTTGTTTGTTCCTGTTTTTAGTTATAGTGTAAATAAAACATATGTACCTCCATTCACGCCTTGCTCGCGCCAACTTTCCTATGCCTCGGATTTACGGATAGCGAAAGAAAGGCTTTTTTTAGGGAAATTCCGGGAGGTGTAAAATTTAGAAAAAAACTTCAAAAAATAAAACAAGCCACTGGGAACTGATTTTTATTGTTTTTAACCCTTTTGAAATTGTGATAATGTTCCCCCTTTAAAGAAAGAGAGGACAGATTAAACATGAAGGAGAAAAAAGATGGCAAGAAGTGATGGAGAGACGGCTGTGGAGGAGAACATCAAGCAGAGCCTAAGACCATCAGTCAGTGAAATATTATACCCGGCGGCATCGGCACCTAAAGAACACATCACTGTCCACGGGTATCAAGTCGAGATGGACGACGAGACACTCGCTCTGTGCGAGAGTGTGTGGTAAAAGGGAGAATGGAACGCGGTTTGATACATCACAGGCACAAAAGCAATGGCTCAGTGTGAAATCATCGCAAGCTGCCCACTAAGCAACCCCCTCCGTGCGCGTACACACCCAGGCACAAACAAGCCTGCACACAAGCAATCAACACCATCTCGATCTTGAGCCGCAGTGGCGAATCAAAAAGAGTGAATTTCTGTACAAAAATATCAAACAGGTTTTCTTTTTTTAAAATACTGTTGTAATACTATGCATTATAATGTTCTCATGCTTGTCTATAGTTATGTCACAGATGCATTCACACAGAGTGTGATGACATCATAGGGCAGGGGTCGGGAACATTTTTGGCTGAGAGAACCAAGAAGCCAAATATTTTAAAATATATTTCCGTAAGAGCCATATAATATTTTTTTTAACACTGAACACAAATAAATGCGTGCATTTTTAAGTACGACCAACATTTCTAGAGTATAATAGGTCTCTTATTCTTTGTAATAACATTGTTATTCTGAAGCGAACTGTGGAGGGGGCGTGGCCTGCCGGCCCGCAGTGAACTGGGGTGTGCCAGGACCGACCTCTGAATAAGCAACAGGTGCATAAAAGGCCCACCTGGGCCTTGTTATCTAATCACCTGTCGCTCTGTTATAAGCAGAAGCCAGGAGGAGAGACGGGGTTGGGGCTGGAGCCAGAGCGCGAGCGAAAACGAAAGAGAAAAAGACAATTGCTGGAAAGGAATTGAGAGACTTATTGAAAAATAAAACAATATTGTAACCCTGAAAGAGGCTCTCGTGTCGGTGCTTGGTGGTCTGAAGAACCCCCGGGAGGGCAAGCCCCACACTAACCAATAATAAATAAATAACTTCTTACCATTAACGCAACTTTTTGAACAGGTGCGGTAGAAAAAAGGATGGATGGATTAAAAATGCATGAGAATGTTTTATATTTTGAACATTATTTTTAACATTATTTTACCATTAACGCAACTTTTTGAACAGGTGCGGTAGAAAACGGATGGATGGATTAAAAATGCATGAGAATGTTTTATATTTTGAACATTATTTTTAACACCGTGATTACAAGTGGAATTATTCATTATTTATCGTGTTAAGCAATGCCAGCTCTGATTTATCCGAGAGCCAGATGCAGTCATCAAAAGTGCCACATCTGGCTCTAGAGCCATAGGTTCCCTACCCCTGTTATTGGATTTAGGAGGGAGGTACTGTTATGGTACAGAATGAAATGGTACAGTAAATACAAACCCCGTTTCCATATGAGTTGGGAAATAGTGTTAGATGTAAATATAAACGGAATGCAATGATTCGCAGATCCTTTCCAACCCATATTCAATTGAACGCACTACAAAGACAAGATATTTGATGTTCAAACTCATAAACTTTATTTTTTTTGTGCAAATAATAATTAACTTTAGAATTTGATGCCAGCAACATGTGCCAAAGTAGTTGGGAAAGGGCATGTTCACCACCGTGTTACATCTTATTTTCTTTTAACGACACTCAATAAATGTTTGGGAACTGAAGAAAATAATTGTTGAAGCTTTGAAAGTGGAATTCTTTACAAATTCTTGTTTTATGTAGAGCTTCAGTCGTTCAACAGTCCGGGGTCTTCACTGTCATATTTTACGCTTCGTAATGCGCCACACATTTTCGATGGGAGACAGGTCTGGACTGCAGGCGGGCCAGAAAAGTACCTGCACTATTTTTTTTTACGAAGCCACGCTGTTGTAACACGTGCTGAATGTGGCTTGGCATTGTCTTGCTGAAATAAACAGGGGCGTGCATGAAAAAGGCGGCGCTTATATGGCAGCATATGTTGTTCCAAAACGTGTACGTACATTTCAGCATTAATGGTGCCTTCACAGATGTGTAAGTTACCCATGCCTTGAGCACTAATGCACCCCCATACCATCACAGATGCTGGCTTTTCAACTTTGCATTAATAACAGTCTGGATGGTTCGCTTCCCCTTTGGTCCGGATGACACGATGTCGAATATTTCCCCAAAAAATCTGAAATGTGGACTCGTCAGACCACAGAACAATTTTCCACTTTACCTCGGTCCATCTTAGATGATCTCAGGCCCAGAGAAGCCGGTAGCGTTTCTGGATGTTGTTGATGAATGGCTTTCGCTTTGCATAGTAGAGCTTAAACTTGCACTTTCAGATGTAGTGAAAAACTGTATTTAGTGACAGCGGTGTTCTGAAGTGTTCCTGAGCACATGTGGTGATATCCTTTCGAGATTGATGTCGGTTTTTGATACAGTGCCGTCTGAGGGATCGAAGGTCACGGTCATTAAATGTCGCTTACGAGGAGTTTTTTCTCCAGATTCTCTTAACCTTTTAAAGATTTTATGGACCGTAGATGTTGAAATCCCTAATTTTCTTGCAATTGCACTTTGAGAAACGTTGTTCTTAAACTGTTTGACTATTTGCTCACGCAGTTGTGGACAAAGGGGTGTACCTCGCCCCATCTTTTCTTGTGAAAGACTGAGCATTTTTTGGGAAGCTGTTTTTATACCCAATCATGGCACCCACCTGTTCCCAATTAGCCTGCACACCTGTGGGATGTTCCAAATAAGTGTTTGACGAGCATTCCTCAACTATATCAGTATTTATTGCCACCTTTCCCAACTTCTTCGTCACGTGTTGCTGGCATCAAATTCTAAAGTTAATGATTATTTGCAAAAAAAAAAACAAAAGTTAATCAGTTTGAACATCAAATATGTTGTATTTGTAGCATATTCAACTGAATATGGTTTGAAAATTATTTAAAAATCATTGTATTCTGTTTATATTTACATCTAACACAATTTCCCAACGTATATGGAAACAGGGTTTGTACATTGAGGGACAATGACTGATTACATTTGAACAAATTTAACCTCGTCTTTGTATATAGCATTGATAACTTATCCACATTGTGTTTTAGTAGATGTTGACACTTAAAATACTTACATATTCATCAACAGTGTCACCATTTTTTAAGTGAGATGGAACCAATAGGACAATGGACTGTGATGAAGGACAGAAATGTGTGCTTGCTTGGGTTTTTTATTGTTATTTTTGATCAAATGTGCATTTCAATTTGTTTCTTTGTTTCAGCAATATTATTTTGTGATAAATATTGTTGAATTTTATGATGATGACAAGTATAAGATAATACAATACTACTACTAATAAGAAGAAATAGGGATGTTCCGATTAGGTATTTATGATTCCGATCGTCTTTGAGTCAGATTGGTAGATACAGATCAAGAGTGTTAACTGGAATTTATATTTATCTATCGAATGTGCAATTGAAGAAGTAACATTATCATTATGGTATTTAAAATAGCTTATATTTTCATGTATATTAGGAAGGGAATTTACACAGCAGTAGCCTATCGCAGCAGTAGAACGTTGAATATCTAGAATCTAGAATGTTTTGTAGAAAGTGCATATTTTCCCGCAGCGTCAGTCGCTATGTAGAGAGGCACTTTTCATCATTTTCAGCAGACTGCATTGCAATATGATTTGGCCATTTGGAACCCGAAGCCACAGTATTGCATGCGATTGTATGAGCGGTATGGCTCTATCCCTTGTTGCGGTTGGGCCTGGCCGAGTGGTCCTGCCACCCCTACGGCTGCCACGGCACCTCTAACAGCATCTTCCCTATTTGAATCATTCCCACTGCCCTCTTGTCCGTTTTATTGTATTTTATTTTTCTAGTCCTTCACTCTCACTTTCCTCATCCACGAATCTTTCATCCTCGCTCAAATTAATGGGGAAATCGTCGCTTTCTCTGTCCGAATCGCTCTCGCTGCTGGTGGCCATGATTGTAAACAATATTTGGATGTGAGGAGCTCCACAACCCGTGACGTCACGCGCACATCGTCTGCTACTTCCGGTACAGGCAAGGCTTTTTTATCAGCACCAAAAGTTGTGAACTTTATCGTGGATGTTTTCTATTAAATCCTTTCTGCAAAAATATGGCAATATCGCGAAATGATCAAGTATGACACATAGAATGGACCTGCTATCCCCGTTTAAATAAGAAAATCACATTTCAGTAGGCCTTTAAAGCATAATTTCAGTAGGCCTTTAACATGTTCTGTTAAGTTGTCCATGTCATCATGCTCCTCACCCGTTTTGTTGCTTACCTCCTTGAATATTTTCTCGGCTTGCCGGCCCGATGTCATTTTGCATGGCCATTATCTCCCGTAGCACAACTGGTTCTTGGCTCTCTTCCACGTCCTCCTCCTCTGCATTCAAGGTGACAGAAGCCTTGTTTATGAGCATTCTGTTGATGGTCAATAACAGTGAAGTTCAGTCATTAGCTGCTAGGGACTTAACGATTACCTGCATCAGTGATAAACAGAGGGAAAATGTTCGACCGTTGGTCCGACCGTTTCAAATATTAATTATCGTAAAATAGTGATTGATAACGATAGACTCAGAGGATATAAGCAGTTTGCGCGCTGATTGCAAGCAAGCGAACAAACAGCACGCTAGCTTGTAAGGCTGTAACGATTACTTGTATTACAAACCCCGTTTCCAGATGAGTTGGGAAATTGTGTTAGATGTAAATACAAACAATGCTTTGCAAATCATTTTCAACCCATATTCAGTTGAATATGCTACAAAGACAACATATTTGATGTTCAAACTCATAAACTTTATTTTCTTTTGCAAATAATAATTATCTTAAAATTAGTAGTTGGGAAAGGGCATGTTCACCACTTTGTTATATCACCTTTTCTTTTAACAACACTCAATAAATGTTTGGGAACTGAGGAGACACATTTTTGAAGCTTTTCAAGTGGAATTCGCCGGTAAAATGTGCAGACACTCCGGCACATTCAATGGGGGTCTGGCGGCAGATTTCTTGCCAGTGGTGCAACTTGAATCCCTCCCTGTTAGTGTTGTTACAACCTTTGACAACACACCGACGAGGCATGATGTCTCCAAGGTTCCAAAAAATAGTCGAAAAAAAGGAAAAAAACAGAGCTGAGACCTGGTGTTTGTAATGTGAAAATTAATATGGTGGCTGTATTACCTCGGTGACGTCACGTTCTGACGTCATCGCTAAAAGACCGATAAACAGAAAGGCGTTTAATTTGCCAAAATTCACCCATTTAGAGTTCGGAAATCGGTTAAAAAAATACATGGTCTTTTTTCTGCAACATCAAGGTATATATTGACGCTTGCATAGGTTTGGTGATAATGTTCGCCCTTAAGCGATTCAACAGATTACGCATGTATTGAAACAGATGGTCAGAGTATGAAAGTATTGAAGAAGAAACTGAAGCTATTGAGCGAATAGCTATTGGCGCTATTCGGCCATAGCATGGGTGTACCTAATGAAATGGCCCATAGCATGGGTGCCTTATTAGCATCGCCGGTAAAATGTGCGGACCAAACGATCAGGACTTTCGAATCTTGTGACACTGGAGCAACTTAAATCCGTCGATTGGTAAGTGTTTGTTTCGCATTAAATGTGGGTATCTAGTTTCAAATGTATATACAGCTAGCGTAGTTAGCATCGATTAGCATAGCATGTTAGCATCGTTTAGCTGGCAGTCATGCCGCGACCAAATATGTTTGATTAGCACATAAGTCAACAACATCAACAAAACTCCCCTTTGTGATTTCGTTGACTTTATCGTTGCAAATGGATCTGCAGGTTATCCATACATCTCTGTGCCATGTCTGTCTTAGCATCGCCGGTAAAATGTGCAGACACTCCGGCAAATTAAATGGGGGTCTGGCGGCAGATTTCTTGCCAGTGGTGCAACTTGAATCCCTCCCTGTTAGTGTTGTTACACCCTCCGACAACACACCGACGAGGCATGATGTCTAAAAGGTTCCAAAAAATAGTCGAAAAAACGGAAAATAACAGAGCTGAGACCCGGTGTTTGTAATGTGAAAATGAAAATGGCGGGTGTGTTACCTCGGTGACGTCACGTTCTGAGGTCATTGTTACAAGACCGATAAACAGAAAGGCGTTTAATTCGGCAAAATTCACCCATTTAGAGTTCGGAAATCGGTTAAAAAAATACATGGTCTTTTTTCTACAACATCAAGGTATATATTGACGCTTGCATAGGTCTGGTGATAATGTTCCCCTTTAACTGCTGCTGTGACCCAAGGTCAACTCCATATTTATACTAGTGACTGTCAATCAGAATGTGCAATAATGTTATGTTACTTACTGTGCCTTGCATATACATTTTTATTTTTTTTTTATTTTATGTTTATTTTTAGCTAAGTACCGTGTGACTTGTTGATGGGTGGACTAGCAAAGTAAGATTTTCATTGTACGGCAAACTGTCTGTTTACTCTGCATATGAATAAACAATCTTGAATCTTGAACGACTGTAGGTGAGGATAGGAACGTAGATCGACTGGTAAATTGAGAGCTTTGCCTTCCGGCTCAGCTCCTTCTTCACCACAACGGATGGATACAGCGTCCGCATTACTGAAGACGCCGCACCGATCCGCCTGTCGACCTCACGATCCACTCTTCCCTCTCTCGTGAACAAGACTTTGAGGTACTTGAACTCCTTCAATTTTGGTCAAGATCTCCTCCCCAACCCGGAGATGACACTCCACCCTTTTCCGGGCTAGAACCATGGACTCAGACTTGGAAGTGCTGATTTTTATCCCAGTCGCTTTACCGATCCAGTGAGAGCTGAAGATCTTGGCCAGATGAAGCCATCAGGACCACATCATCTGCAAAAAAAGCATAGACCTAATCCTGCAGCTACCAAACCGGATCCCTTCAACGCCTTGACTGCGCCTAGAAATTCTGTCCATAAAAGTTATGAACAGAATCGGTGACAATGAAATTTCGTTGTACTTCTGCAATGACAATAAAGATCTATCCTATCCTTTCCTATCCAAAAGACAGCTTTGGCAAAGTCCAACCCTCCCTGATATGTTTGCGATCTAACTGGCAGAACCTTTCTATTACCAAGGAAAGTGTATTGTTTGCCTCACGACCTTGGGTGTGAAATGTTCATCTTGTTACATATCCATCTTGAAAAATGGAGCGTGGATTCAAATGTATGGACCATTAAGAGGCATGTAGGGACAGGAAAGGACATGCAGAGAAGAGCGGGTCCAACAAAGTAAGCACTTATCTCTTCATTTTTCATCACGCGGGTAAAATAAGGTCTGGATCATCTCATTTTTCTCTTTTGTTCCTGTACAAGCTTTTGCTATTTAATTCTCCACACGTTCCTCCTTTCGTGGCAAACACCATTTGAAAGCCTACTGAAACCCACTACTACCCACCACGCAGTCTGATGGTTTATGTATCAATGATGAAATATTAACATTGCTACACATGCCAATACGGCCTTTTTAGTTTACTAAATTGCAATTTAAAATTTCCCGCGGAAGTATCATGTTAAAACATCGTCTCTTTTCATAGCATAATTCCACAGTCCTATGGACATCTGTGTTGCTGAATCTTTTGCAATTTGTTCAATTGGTAATGGAGACGTCAAAGAAGAACGCTGCAGGCGGGAAGCGGTGTATTGCGGCCGCATTTAGCAACACAAACACAGCCCGTGTTTCCTTGTTTACATTCCCGGACATGCAGAGAAGAGCGGGTCCAACCAAGTAAGCACTTATCTCTTCATTTTTCATCACGCGGGTAAAATAAGGTCTGGATCATCTCATTTTTCTCTTTTGTTCCTGTACAAGCTTTTGCTATTAAATTCTCCACACGTTCCTCCTTTTGTGGCAAACACCATTTAAAAGCCTACTGAAACCCACTACTACCCACCACGCAGTCTGATAGTTTATATATCAATAATGAAATATTAACATTGTAAGACATTCCAATACGGCCTTTTTAGTTTACTAAATTGCAATTTTAAATTTCGCGCGGAAGTATCATGTTAAAACATCGTCTCTTTTCATAGCAAAATTCCACAGTCCTATGGACATCTGTGTTGCTGAATCTTTTGCAATTTGTTCAATTGGTGAAGGAGACGTCAAAGAAGAAAGCTGCAGGCGTGAAGCGGTGTATTGCGGCCGCATTTAGCAACACAAACACAGCCCGTGTTTCCTTGTTTATATTCCCGGACATGCAGAGAAGAGCGGGTCCAACCAAGTAAGCACTTATCTCTTCATTTTTCATCACGCGGGTAAAATAAGGTCTGGATCATCTCATTTTTCTCTTTTGTTCCTGTACAAGCTTTTGCTATTAAATTCTCCACACGTTCCTCCTTTTGTGGCAAACACCATTTAAAAGCCTACTGAAACCCACTACTACCCACCACGCAGTCTGATAGTTTATGTATCAATGATGAAATATTAACATTGCAACACATGCCAATACGGCCTTTTTAGTTTACTAAATTGCAATTTTAAATTTCGCGCGGAAGCATCATGTTAAAACATCGTCTCTTTTCATAGCATAATTCCACAGTCCTATGGACATCTGTGTTGCTGAATCTTTTGCAATTTGTTCAATTGGTAATGGAGACGTCAAAGAAGAAAGCTGCAGGCGGGAAGCGGTGTATTGCGGCCGCATTTAGCAACACAAACACAGCCCGTGTTTCCTTGTTTACATTCCCGGACATGCAGAGAAGAGCGGGTCCAACCAAGTAAGCACTTATCTCTTCATTTTTCATCACGCGGGTAAAATAAGGTCTGGATCATCTCATTTTTCTCTCTTGTTCCTGTACAAGCTTTTGCTATTTAATTCTCCACACGTTCCTCCTTTCGTGGCAAACACCATTTAAAAGCCTACTGAAACCCACTACTCCTGGGAAACTTATCAAGGAGCTTTTTGTATTATTAGGTCCATCAGTGCTAAATATTATAAACTTATCACTTTCCTCGGGCACTGTTCCCGTTGCATTCAAAAAAGCGGTTATTCATCCTCTCCTTAAAAGACCTAACCTCGATCCTGACCTCATGGTAAACTACCGACCGGTGTCTCACCTTCCCTTTATTTCGAAAATCCTCGAAAAAATTGTTGCGGAGCAGCTAAATGAGCACTTAGCGTTTAACAATCTATGTGAAACCTTTCAATCCGGTTTCAGGGCAAATCACTCGACTGAGACAGCCCTCGCAAAACTGACTAATGATCTATTGCTAACGATGGACTCTGATGCGTCATCTATGTTGCTGCTCCTCGATCTTAGCGCTGCTTTCGATACCGTCGATCATAATATTTTATTAGAGCGTATCAAAATACGAATTGGTATGTCAGACTCAGCCCTGTCATGGTTTAACTCTTATCTTACTGATAGGATGCAGTGCGTCTCCTATAACAGTGTGACCTCGGACTATGTTAAGGTAACGTGTGGAGTTCCCCAGGGTTCGGTCCTTGGCCCTGTACTCTTCAGCATCTACATGCTGCCGCTAGGTGACGTCATACGCAAATACGGTATTAGCTTTCACTGTTATGCTGATGACACCCAACTTTACATGCCCCTAAAGCTGACCAACACGCCGGACTGTAGTCAGTTGGAAGCGTGTCTTAATGAAATTAAACAATGGATGTCCGCTAACTTTTTGCAACTTAATGCCAAAAAAACGGAAATGCTGATTATCGGTCCTGCTAGACACCGACCTCTATTTAATAATACAACTTTAACATTTGACAACCAAATAATAAAACAAGGTGACTCTGTAAAAAATCTGGGTATTATCTTCGACCCAACTCTCTCCTTTGAGTCACACATTAAAAGCGTTACTAAAACGGCCTTCTTTCATCTCCGTAATATCGCTACAATTCGCTCCATTTTGTCCACTAAAGACGCCGAGATCATTATCCATGCGTTTGTTACGTCTCGTCTCGATTACTGTAACGTATTATTTTCGGGTCTCCCCATGTCTAGCATTAAAAGATTACAGTTGGTACAAAATGCGGCTGCTAGACTTTTGACAAGAACAAGAAAGTTTGATCACATTACGCCTGTACTGGCTCACCTGCACTGGCTTCCTGTGCACTTAAGATGTGACTTTAAGGTTTTATTACTTACGTATAAAATACTACACGGTCTAGCTCCAGCCTATCTTGCCGATTGTATTGTACCGTATGTCCCGGCAAGAAATCTGCGTTCAAAAGACTCCGGCTTATTAGTGATTCCTAAAGCCCAAAAAAAGTCTGCGGGCTATAGAGCGTTTTCCGTTCGGGCTCCAGTACTCTGGAATGCCCTCCCGGTAACAGTTCGAGATGCTACCTCAGTAGAAGCATTTAAGTCTCATCTTAAAACTCATTTGTATACTCTAGCCTTTAAATAGACCTCCTTTTTAGACCAGTTGATCTGCCGCTTCTTTTCTTTCTCCTATGTCCCCCCCTCCCTTGTGGAGGGGGTCCGGTCCGATGACCATGGATGAAGTACTGACTGTCCAGAGTCGAGACCCAGGATGGACCGCTCGTCGGGACCCAGGATGGACCGCTCGCCTGTATCGGTTGGGGACATCTCTACGCTGCTGATCCGCTTCAGATGGTTTCCTGTGGACGGGACTCTCGCTGCTGTCTTGGAGCCACTATGGATTGAACTTTCACAGTATCATGTTGGACCCGCTCGACATCCATTGCTTTCGGTCCCCTAGAGGGGGGGGGTTGCCCACATCTGAGGTCCTCTCCAAGGTTTCTCATAGTCAGCATTGTCGCTGGCGTCCCACTGAATGTGAATTCTCCCTGCCCACTGGGTGTGAGTTTTCCTTGCCCTTTTGTGGGTTCTTCCGAGGATGTTGTAGTCGTAATGATTTGTGCAGTCCTTTGAGACATTTGTGATTTGGGGCTATATAAATAAACATTGATTGATTGATTGATTGACTACCCACCACGCAGTCTGATAGTTTATATATCAATGATGAAATATTAACATTGCAACACATGCCAATACGGCCTTTTTAGTTTACTAAATTGCAATTTTAAATTTCGCGCGGAAGTATCATGTTAAAATATCGTCTCTTTTCATAGCATAATTCCACAGTCCTATGGACATCTGTGTTGCTGAATCTTTTGCAATTTGTTCAATTGGTAATGGAGACGTCAAAGAAGAAAGCTGCAGGCGGGAAGCGGTGTATTGCGACCGCATTTAGCAACACAAACACAGCCCGTGTTTCCTTGTTTACATTCCCGGACATGCAGAGAAGAGCGGGTCCAACCAAGTAAGCACTTATCTCTTCATTTTTCATCACGCGGGTAAAATAAGGTCTGGATCATCTCATTTTTCTCTCTTGTTCCTGTACAAGCTTTTGCTATTTAATTCTCCACACGTTCCTCCTTTCGTGGCAAACACCATTTAAAAGCCTACTGAAACCCACTACTACCCACCACGCAGTCTGATAGTTTATATATCAATGATGAAATATTAACATTGCAACAGATGCCAATACGGCCTTTTTAGTTTACTAAATTGCAATTTTAAATGTAGCGCGGAAGTATCATGTTAAAGGGGAACATTATCACGATTTCAAAAGGGTTAAAAACAATAAAAATCAGTTCCCAGTGGCATGTTGCTTTTTATGAAGTTTTTTTCAAAATTTTACCGGTCTCGGAATATCCCTAAATAAAGCTTTAAAGTGCCTTATTTGCGGCTCTCTGCGAAGACACTGCCCATTTCCCTGTGACGTCACACAGTGCTGCCAATGTAAACAAACAATGGGAATACCACAGCAAGATAAAGCGACATTAGCTCGGATTCAAACTCGGATTTCAGCGACTTAAGCGATTCAACAGATTACGCATGTATTGAATCAGATGGTTGGAGTATGAAAGTATTGAAGAAGAAACTGAAGCTATTGAGCGAATAGCTATTGACGCTATTTATAGCCATAGCATGGCCGAATAGCTGCATTAGCATCGCCGGTAAAATGTGCGGACCAAACGATCAGGACTTTCGCATCTTTTGACACTGGAGCAACTTAAATCCGTCGATTGGTAAGTGTTTGTTTCGCATTAAATGTGGGTGGAAGGAAACGTAATATAGTTGCAAATGCATCTACAGGTTATCCATACATCTCTGTTCCATGTCTGCTTTAGCACCGCCGGTAAATAGCAAGTTAGCATCGATTAGCGTAGCATGTTAGCATCGATTAGCTGGCAGTCAACATCAACAAAACTCACCTTTGTGATTTCGTTGACTTTATCGTTGCAAATGCATTTGCAGGTTATCCATACATCTCTGTGCCATGTCTGCCTTAGCATCCCCGGTAAAATGTGGAGACACTCTGGCACATTCAATGGGGGTCTGGCGGCAGACACTTTGGCATCTTCGGGCCAGTGGTGCAACTTGAATCCCTCCCTGTTAGTGTTGTTACACCCTCCGACAACACACCGTCGAGGCATGATGTCTCCAAGGTTCCAAAAAATTGTCAAAAAAACGGAAAATAACAGAGCTGAGACCCGGTGTTTGTAATGTGTTGAAAATGAAAATGGCGGGTGTGTTACCTCGGCGACGTCACATTCTGACGTCATCGCCTCCAGCGCGATAAACAGAAAGGCGTTTAATTCGCCAAAATTCACCCATTTGGAGTTCGGAAATCGGTTAAAAAAATAGATGGTCTTTTTTCTGCACTATCAAGGTATATATTGACGTTTACATAGGTCTGGTGATAATGTTCCCCTTTAAGTCTGTCTGTTTCTGTTGTTCATTCTAGCAACATCACCTCCTTCTCATGTCTACCACCTGCTACGCACCTTGCAATGATCCATGTCTCGTTCACAGTTCCTTGTCAAGTAAGTTTTGGTTTATAGTTCATAGTTAATTGCCTTTGTGCTAGTCTTTTGTTTCCTTAGTCAGTTTGTGTGCCGCCATTGTGCGCGCCTTTTGTCTGTTCCTGTTTTTAGTTATAGTGTAAATAAAAAATATGTACCTTCATTCACGCCTTGCTCGCGCCAACTTTCCTTTGCCTCGGAAAAAACAATCCACGCCCAATTCCAAGTCGTGACAAGGCTTAAATAGTGACGTTGTGATTGACAACAGGTGCATGACACCATGTGAATCAGGTGCGTGAGTAAACAGAAAGGCGTTTAATTCGCAAAAATTCACCCATTTAGAGTTCGGAAATCGGTTGAAAAAATACATGGTCTTTTTTCTGCACCATCAAGGTATATATTGACGCTTACATAGGTCTGGTGATAATGTTGCTCTTTTCATAGCATAATTCCACAGTACTATGGACATCTGTGTTGCTGAATCTTTTGCAATTTGTTCAATTGGTAATGGAGACGTCAAAGAAGAAAGCTGTAGGTGGAAAGCGGTGTATTGCGGCCGCATTTAGCAACACAACGTGTTTCCTTGTTTACATTCCCGAAGGTGAAGCTTTACTATGGAACAGAGCGGTCAAGCGAACATGGTTCCCGAGCACATGTCAACCGGCAGGTTTCGGTGAGAAAATGGTGGGAATAAGTCGGCTCCTACCTGTCAAAGAGGCACCTGCGGACTCTCTTGCCTCCTCCCACCGGCCGCCCCCGACCGTCGGATGCTTCCACCGTGGAGGAGGAAAAAAAAATAATAAATCTCAGCCCGGCCCCACCAAATGTGTTTTTTCTCGGAGACACTGGCAACCACCACACCCCTCCGACTTTCAGGTTGTGCAGGTACGACTGTAGCAGATGTATAACTTATATTGTATGCATTCCACCAAAAATCCCTCACGTTTTATTTGATTTCTCTATAATATCCATTGTCACTTATATTTTGTCAGTTTTGTAGGAAATAGTTCGTTTTGGGAAAATTTGTCATTTTATTTTGAAATCCTACCTTCTTCCGGAAGTGACGTTGAGTCCTCACTCGTTGCTGAGACATGCGTGAGGAAACTGGTTTGCTGCTGAGTCCTGTGTTAACGCTGCCGAAATGTTTCCTGTATATTTCAAATAAATACGCCACCTGTTTCGGCTAAAGGCAACCACAGAGTCCTCTTGTTTTCAAAGCAACTATACAACGCAGACTCGAACCGGCTACACGACCATATAATCTCACTAAAACACTATTAACACAATAAGCAGATAAGGGATTTTCCAGAATTATCCTAGTAAATGTGTCTAATATTATCTGAATCGCTCTGCCGTCGTTTTTTTTTTTTTTAGTCTTTCACTCTCGCTTTCCTCATCCACGAATTTTTCCTCCTCGCTCAAATTAATGGGGCAATCGTTACTTTCTCGGTACGAATCGCTCTCGCTGCTGGTGGCCATGATTGTAAACAATGTTCAGCTGTGAGGAGCTCCACAGCCCGTGATGTCAGGCGCACATCGTCTGCTACTTTCATTACAGGCAAGGCTTTTTTATTAGCGACCAAAAGTTGTGAACTTTATCGCCGATGTTCTCTACTAAATATTTTCAGCAGAAATATGGCAATATCGCGAAATGATCAAGTATGACGCATAGAATGGACCTGCTATCCCCGTTTAAATAATACAATCTCATTTCAGCAGGCCTTTCATGGCCTGTGATGTATTAAACACAGGTGGCGTCAGTCAGCCCACAATGCATTGCACCGTCAGCCCCTCCCTTATTGTCATTCCCTTGTTAGGGCGTCTGTGTCATTTTTTATTCGGTGACCCAGACACGCTTAGTGTTGCAGAATTGCATTTTAGTACAAAACTAATATAGCAAGTAGTGTAGGTGTTGAGACACCATTAACGCTATTGTGGCCCATAAATGTGTTTTTTCCCCCCACTTTTCAGTCTTCTTATTGCAGCTATTCAGCAGCACGTAATGGAAGGCGGCGTCATCACGTCACTATTTTGAACTCAATCAAACACACTGCGTTAGGCTCATTATTTTTCTCAGCCCCCACAATTCTATAATAGGTGTTGGGTTGTGTAATATACTTTTTTTATTTTTTTTTTTGTATGTGGATCAAAAGGTGAGGTCATGCGCAGAAAAAGCAATCTCGTACTTATGTCACCTAATGAAGAAATGTCCTGAGTTGTACCGCCGCTGCACTCTCGCGATTGAAAATGTATCTAAAGTGCATTACAAATGATATACTGTGGATGTCCCGTGAGAGGAAGAGAGGGGTGGGAGTGGGGTGGTGTGGGGGTTTTGGGGGGGGCTGTTTATTATTTTGCAATGCAGTCTGGTGAAAATGATGGAAAGCGCCACTCGACATTGCAACTGACGCCGTGGTCAAAGTTTGAATTTTTAAATGGCACTTTTTATATATATATATATATATATATATATATATATATATATATATATATATATATATATATAATATAATTATATATACATATTATATATGTATATATTAGTCCTAGGTGGATCTCCCGTGAGAGGTGGAGAGGGTTGGGCGGGCTGTTTATTATTTTGCGATGCAGTCTGCTGAAAATGATGGAAAGCGCCACTCGACATTGCAACTAACGCCGTGGTCAAAGTTTGAATTTTTTAATGGCACTTTTTATATATATATATATATATATATTTTTTTTTTTATATATTTATATAATATATATATATATATATATACATACATATATATATATATATATATATATATATATATATATATATATATATATATATATATATAATATGTATATATATATATATATATATATATATATATATATATATATATATATATATATATACGGTATATATGTATGTATATATATATATGTAGATATTATATAATTATATATACATATTATATATGTATATATTAGTCCTGGGTGGATCTCCCGTGAGAGGAAGAGAGGGTTGGGCAGGCTGTTTATTATTTGGCGATGCAGTCTGTTGAAAATGATGGAAAGCGCTACTCGACATTGCAACTGACGCAGTGGTCAAAGTTTGATATACTGGGAGTCTAGTAGCAGCGGGGGCCGTCTACGGAGCAGACGCCAGCGGTGTGATCGGAAACGCGGATGTCGAGCGGGGCTAAAAACAAAGCAGAAGGCTAATCACCACAGAACACCACTTCCCTCCATCCCGAAGACGGATTTAGATGGAAAATTCGAGACTACTGGTCTAGGTAAGGAGTCAGTTAAATTAGAACAAGTTTTTTCTGCTTTGAGTGTTTCAGAGTTGGACATGTGTTTTACTGAGGTGGCTAACTATGATGCGTGCAGTTTATCAAAGCACCAAACAAACAATCGGAAAATCCCCGTTACTGAGGTGGCTAACTATGATGCGTGCAGTTTATCAAAGCAACAAACAAACAATCGGAAAATCCCCGTTACTGAGGTGGCTAACCATGATGCGTGCAGTTTATCAAAGCAACAATCAAACAATCGGAAAATTCCTGTCGTATCAATTCCTAGATATGGTCGTAATTATACTGAATGCACTGGGCATAATAAACACAACATTATCAATATTGCTACTACGGATAATTTGATCAAAAATTCCCTAAAACAGCCCACTACCTATAATATAGGTTTTTTAAACATAAGATCATTGTCTCCCAAAACGTTGTTAGTTAATGATATCATCAGAGACAACAATCTTAACGTCATCGGTCTCAGCGAAACCTGGCTTAAACCAAACGACTTTTTTGCGCTAAATGAGGCATGTCCTCCTAACTTTACACATGCGCATATTGCCCGTCCGCTTAAAAGGGGTGGGGGGGTCGCACTAATATACAACGAAAACTTTAACCTTAGTCCTAACATAAATAATAAATATAAATCGTTTGAGGTGCTTACTATGAGGTCTGTCACACCGCTGCCTCTACACCTGGCTGTTATCTACCGCCCCCCAGGGCCCTATTCGGACTTTATCAATGAATTCTCAGAGTTTGTTGCTGATCTAGTGACACACGCCGATAATATAATCATAATGGGGGACTTTAATATCCATATGAATACCCCATCGGACCCACCGTGCGTAGCGCTCCAGACTGTAATTGATAGCTGTGGTCTCACACAAATAATAAATGAACCCACGCATCGCAACGGTAATACGATAGACCTAGTGCTTGTCAGGGGCATCACCGTTTCCAAAGTTACGATACTCCCGTATACTAAAGTATTGTCCGATCATTACCTTATAAAATTCGAGGTTCAGACGCATGTTCGTCAAACTAATAAAAATAATAACTGCTATAGCAGCCGCAACATTAATGCTGCCACAACGACAACTCTTGCTGACCTACTGCCCTCGGCAATGGCACCATTCCCAAAGTATGTGGGCTCTATTGATAACCTCACTAACAACTTTAACGCTGCCCTGCGCGAAACCATTGATAACATAGCACCGCTAAAGTTAAAAAAGGCTCCAAAAAAGCGCACCCCGTGGTTTACAGAAGAAACTAGAGCTCAGAAATTATTATGTAGAAAGCTGGAACGCAAACGGCGCACGACTAAACTTGAGGTGCACCATCAAGCATTTAGTGATGGTTTAATAACTTATAAACGCATGCTTACCTTAGCTAAAGCTAAATATTACTCAAATCTCATCCACCGTAATAAAAACGATCCTAAATTTTTGTTTAGTACGGTAGCATCGCTAACCCAACAAGGGACCCCTTCCAGTAGCTCAACCCACTCAGCTGATGACTTTATGCAATTCTTTAGTAAGAAAATTGAAGTCATTAGAAAGGAGATTAAAGACAATGCGTCCCAGCTACAACGGGGTTCTATTAACACTGACACGATTGTATATACGGCGGATACTGCCCTCCAAAATAGTTTCTCTCGTTTTGAGGAAATAACATTAGAGGAATTATTACAACGTATAAATGGAAAAAAACAGACAACATGTTTACTTGACCCTCTTCCTGGGAAACTGATCAAGGAGCTCTTTGTAGTCAGTGCTAAATATTATAAACTTATCACTCTCCTCGGGCACTGTTCCCCTAGCATTCAAAAAAGCGGTTATTCATCCTCTTCTTAAAAGACCTAACCTCGATCCTGACCTCATGGTAAACTACCGACCGGTGTCTCACCTTCCCTTTATTTCAAAAATCCTCGAAAAAATTGTTGCGGAGCAGTTAAATGAACACTTAGCGTCTAACAATCTATGTGAAACCTTTCAATCCGGTTTCAGGGCAAATCACTCCACGGAGACAGCCCTCGCAAAAATGACTAATGATCTATTGCTAACGATGGATTCTGATGCGTCATCTATGTTGCTGCTCCTCGATCTTAGCGCTGCTTTCGATACCGTCGATCATAATATTTTATTAGAACGTATCAAAACACGAATTGGTATGTCAGACTTAGCCCTGTCTTGGTTTAACTCTTATCTTACTGATAGGATGCAGTGTGTCTCCCATAACAATGTGACCTCGGACTACGTTAAGGTAACGTGTGGAGTTCCCCAGGGTTCGGTCCTTGGCCCTGCACTCTTAAGCATCTACATGCTGCCGCTAGGTGACATCATACGCAAATACGGTATTAGCTTTCACTGTTATCCTGATGACACCCAACTCTACATGCCCCTAAAGCTGACCAACACGCCGGATTGTAGTCAGTTGGAGGCGTGTCTTAATGAAATTAAACAATGGATGTCCGCTAACTTTTTGCAACTCAACGCCAAAAAAACGGAAATGCTGATTATCGGTCCTGCTAGACACCGAACTCTATTTAATAATACAACTCTAACATTTGACAACCAAACAATTAAACAAGGCGACACGGTAAAGAATCTGGGTGTTATCTTCGACCCAACTCTCTCCTTTGAGGCACACATTAAAAGCGTTACTAAAACGGCCTTCTTTCATCCCCCTAATATCGCTAAAATTCGCTCCATTCTGTCCACTAAAGACGCTGAGATCATTATCCATGCGTTTGTTACGTCTCGTCTCGATTACTGTAACGTATTATTTTCGGGTCTCCCCATGTCTAGCATTAAAAGATTACAGTTGGTACAAAATGCGGCTGCTAGACTTTTGACAAGAACAAGAAAGTTTGATCACATTACGCCTGTACTGGCTCACCTGCACTGGCTTCCTGTGCACTTAAGATGTGACTTTAAGGTTTTACTACTTACGTATAAAATACTACACGGTCTAGCTCCATCCTATCTTGCCGATTGTATTGTACCATATGTCCCGGCAAGAAATCTGCGTTCAAAGGACTCCGGCTTGTTAGTGATTCCCAAAGCCCAAAAAAAGTCTGCGGGCTATAGAGCGTTTTCCGTTCGGGCTCCAGTACTCTGGAATGCCCTCCCGGTAACAGTTCGAGATGCCACCTCAGTAGAAGCATTTAAGTCTCACCTTAAAACTCATTTGTATACTCTAGCCTTTAAATAGACTCCCTTTTTAGACCAGTTGATCTGCCGTTTCTTTTCTTTTTCTTCTATGTCCCACTCTCCCTTGTAGAGGGGGTCCGGTCCGATCCGGTGGCCATGTACTGCTTGCCTGTGTATCGGCTGGGGACATCTCTGCGATGCTGATCCGCCTCCGCTTGGGATGGTTTCCTGCTGGCTCCGCTGTGAACGGGACTCTCGCTGCTGTGTTGGATCCGCTTTGGACTGGACTCTCGCGACTGTGTTGGATCCATTGTGGATTGAACTTTCACAGTATCATGTTAGACCCGCTCGACATCCATTGCTTTCCTCCTCTCTAAGGTTCTCATAGTCATTATTGTCACCGACGTCCCACTGGGTGTGAGTTTTCCTTGCCCTTATGTGGGCCTACCGAGGATGTCGTGGTGGTTTGTGCAGCCCTTTGAGACACTAGTGATTTAGGGCTATATAAGTAAACATTGATTGATGATTGATTGATAGATATACTGTATATATATATATATATATATATATATATATATATATATACATTATATCATGTTGGGACACGCTTTCATTTTTCTGTGGGAAAAGTTTGGACACCCCTGATGTACAGGCTCCATTTGTTGCAGTTTACCTGACACATGAAATGTGACAAATTGGGGTGGGCAATATCCACTGTCCTCGCCAGATGGCAGTAGAGTGTTAAAACCACTCTGCTGAAAATGATGGAAAGCGCCACTCGACATTGCAACTGACGCCGTGGTCAAAGTCTGAAATTTTTAAAGGCATATATATATATATATATATATATATATATATATATATATATATATATATTTCATTTTTTAGTGGGAAAAGTTTGGACACCCCTGGCTCCATTTGTTGCAGTTTACCTGACACATGAAACGTGACAAATTGGGGTGGGCACTATCCACTGTCCCCGCCAGATTGCACTTGAGTGTTAAAACCACTTAGAAAGTGTTTTGTGGCAACTCCATTTTCTACCTAGAGTGGCGCTTTCCGTCATTTTCGGTAGACTTCATTGCAAAATGATTACCTCTCCCCCCCTCTTCCTCTCACGCGAGATCCACCCAGGAATGAGGCCATACCTCATCATCTATTCTCTCCTGTAGCTCTGATTATGATCTTTGCGTACCCCTCTCTGTGCAGGTAGCACCCATCCGCCAAACACGCCGCAGTTAACTAAATTAAAAGGGAAACACCGCAACCGACAGTTTACCTCGGCAATCACCAACATACTCACCGTGGGTAATAAGATAAGCCGGTAATAAGATAAGCAAGGGTGCTCGGGCTGAGTGCTAACAACGAGGTACTCTTGGCGATAACGAAGCGGCACTCGGCGCGCTTTGGGAGACGTGGAAAAGGATTGGCAGCGAGTGTTGAGGTGGTCTGCCAAATGTGGAATCTGCCAGCGTGAAATCTGGATTTGGAACAAGTCTAATGCTTTTTAGTACAGTGACTGGGAAAAAACAAAACAAAAAAAAAACAAAACAAGTGGAGTTCGAGTCTCCTTATGCTTTAACATGCATGCTTCTTTTGGAGGGATTTTATATTGTGAAGTGAATTATATTTATATAGCGCTTTTTCTCTAATGACTCAAAGCGCTTGACATAGTGAAACCCAATATCTAATTTTTACATTTGAAACAGTGTGGGTGGCACTGGGAGCAGGTGGGTAAAGTGTCTTGCCCAAGGACACGACGGCAGTGACTAGGATGGCGGAAGCGGGGATCGAACCTGCAACCCTCAAGTTGCTGGCACGGCCGCTCTACCAACCGAGCTATACCGCTATATGTGTTGTTATAAGGGATGTATATCCTTACCATACCCCTCATCGATATTTCTTATTGATACCGGTATTTATCCGTACTCTTATCGGTGCTACATGTAATTTGTGAGGATAACATTAAAAAAAAAAAAAGCATATTAATTAGCATATATATTAGCACAAGAGGTTGAACACGTCCGACAAAACCATACAATAACAAATTGTACAAACCCTGTTCCCATATGAGTTGGGAAATTGTGTTAGATGTAAATATAAACAGAATACAATGATTTGCAAATCATTTTCAACCCATATTCAGTTGAATATGCTACAAAGACAACATATTTGATGTTCAAACTGATAAACATTTTATTTTTTGCAGATATGGTAATCATTAATTTAAAAATGTGATGCCAGCAACACGTGACAAAGAAGTTGGGAAAGGTGGCAAAAAAGTGTAATAAAGTTGAGGAATGCTCATCAAACACTTATTTATAACATCTCACAGGTGTGCAGGCTATTTGGGAACAGGTGGGTGCCATGATTGGGTATAAAAACAGCTTCCCAAAAAATCAGTCTTTCACAAGAAAGGATGGGGCGAGGTACACCCCTTTGTCCACAACTGTGTGATAAAATAATCAAACAGTTTGAAAACAACGTTTCTCAAAGTGCAATTGCAAGAAATTTAGGGATTTCAACATCCACGGTCCATAATATCATCAAAAGGTGCGGAGAATCTGGAGAAATCACTCCACGTAAGCGGCATGGCCGGAAACCAACATTGAATGACCGTGACCTTCGATCCCTCAGACGGCACTGTATCAAAAACCGACATCCATCGCTAAAGGATATCACCACATGGGCTCAGGAACATTTCAGAAAACCACTGTCACTAAATACAGTTGGTCGCTATATCTGTAAGTGCAAGTTAAAACTCTACTATACAAAGCGAAAGGCATTCATCAACAACATCCAGAAACACCGCCGGCTTTTCTAGGCCCGAGATCATCTAAGATGGACTGATGCAAATGGAATATTGTTCTTATAAAAACTGAGAAGGGCTGAACAAAAATGGCATCGAAAAGGTGATCATGTACTGCAGATTACAACCTGAATGTAGTGAAATATGCAGCAGAAACCGACAAGAGGAAGCGGCGCATACCTTTGGAGTTGGCAGAGTTGTTTGGAAGCGACATCGAGGAAGAAGATTTCCTGGGATTTATCGATTAGGAGTGACAGATTGTTTGGTAAAAATATAGCATGTTCTATATCTCCTAGTTATATGAATGATTCTTACCATAACATGTTACGTTAACATACTAGGCACCTTCTCAGTTGGTTATTTATGCGTCATATAACGTACATGTGGGGAGGCGCAGCCCTGCCCAAAGTGGCGGCAAGGAGGCGGAGAATGCGGATGAGCAGAGAGGCGGGGCGTGCCGGGAGCGATGCCGCCGCAATCAAATTCAGGTGCGTAGATCTCGCACCGGCACACAATTGACATTTCTCCTCTGGCTGTATAAAAGGGGAGAAGGAGGAGGGATCATGGCAGAAGGAGTAGGAGAACCGGCTGCAGAAGCTGACGAGCAAAAACGACCGAGAGCGAGCCGAAGACAGCAACGAAAAGCGAGAGAGGAGCAAGCAGGAGAGGAGCAGCTGAAAGGCGATCCGACCAAAAGACGAAGTTTTATTTGAAAAAATAAAAAGAGACAAACCTGCTCAAGAGATGTCCTTCCTGAATGGTCCGTGGAACCCGCACGACGACAGCAAGCGACTGTCACAGTACACTTGTTCAGCCTGTTGTTCACTTTTTTTTATTTATTTTAAATTGCCTTTCAAATGTCTATTCTTGGTGTTAGATTTTATCAAATAAATCCATCCATCCATCCATCCATCATCTTCCGCTTATCCGAGGTCGGGTCGCGGGGGCAGCAGCCTAAGCAGGGAAGCCCAGACTTCCCTATCTCCAGCCACTTCGTCTAGCTCTTCCCGGGGGATCCCGAGGCGTTCCCAGGCCAGCCGGGAGACATAGTCTTCCCAACGTGTCCTGGGTCTTCCCCGTGGCCTCCTACCAGCTGGACGTGCCCTAAACACCTCCCTAGGGAGGCGTTCGGGTGGCAACCTCACCAGATGCCCGAACTGCCTCATCTGGCTCCTGTCCATGTGGAGGAGCAGAGGCTTTACTTTGAGCTCCTCCCGGATGACAGATCTTCTCACCCTAAGGGAGAGCCCCGCCACCCGGCGGAGGAAACTCATTTCGGCCGCTTGTACCCGTGATCTTATCCTTTCGGTCATGACCCAAAGCTCATGACCATAGGTGAGGATGGGAACGTAGATTGACCGGTAAATTGAGAGCTTTGCCTTCCGGCTCAGCTCCTTCTTCACCACAACGGATCGATACAACGTCCGCATTACTGAAGACGCCGCACCGATCCGCCTGTCGATCTCACGATCCACTTTTCCCCCACTCGTGAACAAGACTCCTAGGTACTTGAACTCCTCCACTTGGGGCAGGGTCTCCTCCCCAACCCGGAGATGGCACTCCACCCTTTTCCGGGCGAGAACCATGGACTCGGACTTGGAGGTGCTGATTCTCATTCCGGTCGCTTCACACTCGGCTGCGAACCGATCCAGTGAGAGCTGAAGATCCCGGCCAGATGAAGCCATCAGGACTACATCATCTGCAAAAAGCAGAGACCTAATCCCGTGGCCACCAAACCGGAACCCCTCAACGCCTTGGCTGCGCCTAGAAATTCTGTCCATAAAAGTTATGAACAGAATCGGTGACAAAGGACAACCTTGGCGGAGTCCAACCCTCACTGGAAATGTGTTCGACAGAGCTTGGTCCAGCAATGCGGACCAAGCTCTGGCACTGATCGTACAGGGAGCGGACCGCCACAATAAGACAGTCCGATACCCCATACTCTCTGAGCACTCCCCACAGGACTTACCGAGGGACACGGTCGAATGCCTTCTCCAAGTCCACAAAGCACAATTTTTGGGGAAATTTATCAAATAAATTTCCTCAAAAATTCGACTTACTTTTTTCCGTCTTTATTATGCATTTTCGGCCGGAGCGACTTATAATCCGAAAAATACGATACGCACTCTTACACATTCCCCTGGTGTGAAAAGGTCAGTTCTAAAAGTGGACTTAATCAACCGTGTCAACGCAGGGAAAATGGCGAGTCACTTAATCAAAGATTTCCTTTCCAGTCCGTAACTGCGTACTCGGAAACTCTGCTGTTTGGAACATTTCACTTCTGTTCTTCGAGGGACCAATTTGTGCATTTTTGAAAATGATCGACCGTGGGTTGAGACTTTTAAAAAGGTGTCAAACGATAGGTGATAGCAAAAAAAATACATGATGATAGGCAAGACCACTACGGTCTTCGCTTTGCGATACACATCTGACAATGGGTTCGTTGAAAAGGTCGAATAGAATTGTTTAGCCCAAGGGTAGGGAACCTATGGCTCTAGAGCAGGGGTAGGGAACCTATGGCTCTAGAGCCAGATGTGTCTCTTTTGATGACCGCATCTGGCTTTTGGATAAATCTGAGCTGACATTGCTCAGCACGATAAATAATGAATAATTCCACTTGTAATCAAAAATAACGTTCAAAATATAAAACATTCTCATGCATTTTTATGTTCAAGAAGTTGCGTTAATGGTAAGAAGTAATTTATCTATTATTGGTTAGCGTGGGGCTTGCCCTCTTGGGGGTTCTTCAGACCACAAGGCACCGACATGAGAGCCTGTTCCAGGGTTACAATATTTTTTACATTTTCAATAAGTCTCGTAGTTGCTTTCCAGCATTTGTCTTGTTCTCTTTCGTTCTCGCTCTCTCCAGGCTGCTGCTTATTAACAGAGTGACAAGTGATTAGAAAAAAAGGCCCAGCTGGGCCATCTACACACCTGTCGCTGATTTCGAGGTTGGCCCTGGCAACACCCGCTTCGCTGCAGGCCCACAGTTCACGCCCCCTCCACAGTTAGCTTCAGAATAACAATGTTATTGCAAAGAATAAGAGACCTATTATACTCTAGAAATGTTGGTCTTACTTAAAAATGCACGCGTTGAGTTGTGTTCAGTGTTGAAGAAAATATTATATGGCTCTTACGGAAATACATTTAAAAAATATTTGGCATCTTGGCTCTCTCTGCCAAAAAGGTTCCCGACCCCTGCTCTAAAGCCAGATGTGGCTCTTTTGATGACTGCATCTGGCTCTCGGATAAATTTTAGCTGACATTGCTTAACGCGTTAATTATGAATAATTTCGCTGGTAATCACAGTGTTAAAAATAACGTACAAGACATAAAACATTCTCATGCATTTATATCCATCCATCCGTTTTCTACTGCACCTGTTCAAGAAGTCGCATTAATGGTAAGAAGTAGGTAGGTAGGTCTTTATTGTCATTGCAACAAGTATAACGAAACTTTGTTTTCAGCACAAACCTGTTCAAGATTAGACAAACAAACAGTGTACAGGGTTACAGAACAAGAACGCTGATGGGTCACCATAAGGCGCCCCGTAAAAGATGGGGAAAAAAGGTAAACGCTGGGGAAGGTTGAGTAAAAAAATACAATCCAGAATGGGGTCCTAAAGGGGGCCCAGTTCGGAGTTAGAAAAAATCTCCATAACAAAGCACATATACATATTACAACATAGATCTCAAGATATCTAGCAACAGAGGGAAGGTAGTTCAAGGTCATGGTGGTAGGCCGCAGCTCTCAGGCGCTGATCATCCATTCATCACCCCTATGGGATTGCGTCGAAGGCGTTGGATTGGGGGACAGGAGGGTGTATGTGTGGCGGATATTTTTTTTTGTGGATTTGTGTGTATATGAGCCCATAGTGTGTCTCTGTTCGGTGGCCTCGATGTATTTGCCGTCGCTAGTCCAAAGTTCACAACAACAGGTGTGTGTCCATGAGAGACAAGAAGGGAGTTTGTTGTGTCTTCCTGCAGTGATCTTCGGGAGAGTCTCAAAGCCAGGGAAAAAATCCAAGTTAAAATGATTTGTATGCGAGTGAAAATGAAATTTGCTTTTCACTCTAAAATTGTCTATGACTGGTCCTCAAAACTGCAGGGTAGACAGTCCGATGTCATCCACAGTTCTTCCCGCATCCTCCAATCATTTGTGGCAGCTTTGGGGTACTTTGAAGACTGCCAGCAACTTCCAATTTGTCGACAAACCAGAGCAACGCTTACTTCAATCAGCAGATGTCCTGTTGTCATAATTCCGAATAGGTGGATATCTTCACGTCCTCGACAGAAAAAATCGCCAGGCATGCGACCCTCCTTCTTCTCCCAAGAGTCGGTCGTGTGTCCAGCAACAACCGCTTCGTCACGACAGCAGATTCCCCCAAACCCAAGATCTTGTCAATTTTGTTCAGGCCAGTTAAATAGTTCCGATGTTTAGATTTGGAGATCAGTGCAAAAAGAGGCAACAAGAAAGTTAAGACAAGACAAAACAAAGAAGCAAGCAGGAGAGATAAGGGAGAGGAAAGGGGAGCATCCACCTTCGATGAGTGCCAGAGAGAAAGAGTATTTTATGTCACGATGGGGGGGATATGCAGCTTGCTACGGGGTCGTTCTCCGAGGAAGGCAGACGGACTAATCAGGACATGGCATTTAGGTAAAAACGTGATTTAATTTGAACTAAAAAAATATACAAACAAAAATCGCTCACAGCGGAGGCACAACTTGGGCTAAAGAACAAAGCTAACGCATAAACAGACTAAGAACGTAAATCAAACAAAACTTACTTGGCATGGCATGAAGCACGAAACTATGGCAAGGCATGAAACAAGTCAGCACAGGGCGACTGACTGGCAAAGACGAGCTTAAATACTGCCTCTGATTAGTGCTCGGGAAGCAGGTGAGCGGGCGTTTTGTCCAACAGAGACAGGTGGACAAAATGAGAAACCAAGGAAACCAGACAAGGGAGTGGAAGAAAAAACAGGAACTTAAAGATTCCAAAGGCCAAACAAAAACATGATCAACAAACATGACATTTTATTTATTATTGGTTAGCTTCAGAATAACAGTGTTATTAAAAAGAAAAAGAGACTTATTATACTCTAAAAAATGTTGGTCTTACTTAAAAATGCACGCATTTGGTTGTATTCAGTTTTGAAAAATATGATATGGCTCTCACGGAAATACTTTTTGAAATATTTGGCTTTCATGGCTCTCTCAGCCAAAAAGGTTCCCGACCCCTGGTTTAGCCGCACAATGGCCGCTATAAAGACAACAGAAAGCCCAAGTAAATGACAAACGCTAAATACACTTTAGAAATGATTTTTTTTTTTTTTTTTTGCGCTTTATGCCCATGTTGCCAGGCTCTTAGGCTTATTACTTTCGGCAAATGGGGATAAAAGCGCTCTGTAATTACTTGTGTTCCCCAGTGGGTGATAGTAACATTCTCAGTGAGCTTTGCAGTTCCTGTATAATTAACTTCAGGAAAACAACACATGATGCTCTCCTTTTTTAATTATATTTATTTATTCTTAGCGATTACATTGTCTCATAACAATACTGATTTGGCCCAAGTCGGCTGGAATTGGCTCCATCTCTTCCTCATTATGCCCGACTGACAGTTATGGCGAGCGAGATGCATTCGCACACCCCCGGAATTGTGAGTATCAAGCATTACAACATAAAATAGTCAGTGTCAGGGTTATTTGGTGTTGAACCCCAAGATGCAGAGATGGAGGCAGGCATGGAGTGAGCAAACGTGATTTAATAAAGATACTAAGACAAAATCAAACAAAGGGTTCAAACCAAAAGGCGGATAATAAACAAAAGGTTTTTAGCATAGAAGCTAACAAGAAACAAAAATGAACTTTAGCATGGAAGCTAGAGGATAACAAACAGAAAAACTGGAAAAAGCTAATGGCTAACAAAAACAGCTTACCGCTACGACGACCAGGACAAGATGTAGCACGAGAGGTAATTGCTGAAATCATGCCAGACACGACAGGTACTAAAGACACAAGAGTGACATGAGGCAACGACAATACAATACGATGATCCAGCACTGACTGGAGGATCAAAGCAGGTAAAGTAGGAGCTGGCTGATTGACACCAGGTGCGACCAGATGCCAATCAGCCGCAGCTGAGTGAAAACAGGACACAGGGAGACAAACAGGAAGCTGAACCAAAAATAAGAGCACTAGACAGGAACTAAGGACAGGAAATACTAAACACACAGAGGAGAAACTAAAACACGAACAAACTGTCAGTGGCAACTCTGACAGTAGCCCCCCCTCCCATAACGGATACCAGACGTTTTACGAACCCTCCCCCCCTAGAAAAAAAACTGTCCAAAGTCAAGGGAAGGTGGAGGGAGGACAAGGTGGTGGGCCGTCAGTGTCCCCGCACCCAGCGGGGAAGAGTCAAGTGGCGACGGCGACTGGAACGCCGCTGCCATTTGCGAGGCGGTCGCCCATGAAACGACCACCTCCGTGGGTGACAGGTGTATGGTGGCTCCCCCTGCTGGCCCACTGGAGAGGATGGTGGTGGCGCCCCCTGCTGCTGGCCCACCGTAGTGCATGGTTGTGGCGCCCCCTGCTGCTGGCCGACCGGAGTGCGCAGTGGTGGCGCCCCCTGCTGCGGGCCCACCGGATCAGCCGCAGCTGAGTGAAAACAGGACACAGGGAGACAAACAGGAAGCTGAACCAAAATAAGAGCACTCGACAGGATCTAAGGACAGGAAATACTAAACACACAAAGGAGAAACTAAAACACAAACGAACTGTCAGTGGCAACTCTGACAGTCAGTTTATTATTTATTTTCATTTTTTTTTTTTGCATTTTCTTGTTTCTGTATTGTTGCGGTCAAAACGACAACTTGTTTTCATTTCATAATTTTAGACATAGAAAAAGATTGAGGTGGTCAAAAAAATGATCGGTTGGCAAACAAAACAAATCTAAGCATAGTACAAACATGACCTACTCTATGTCAATCATAGGGATGGGTCCGAACCGATGCAGTCCCAATTCCCAGTACCTCGGAACCGATACCAGTACTCAATGATACCAATTGTTTGTACTTGTGTGGGTGTTCATGTGGTAATAAATGTTAAATGGTTCAATAATACAATCTCAAATGTGTCTAATAACTGTGCCATCAAGTTGTTATATCTTGTTGTCTTACACTTCTTGCAAGTAGTAGTAAACTTTGCATGCCAAGACCTTAAAGGGGACCAGCATTGTTTGGGAGTTTTGCTTATCGTATAGCCCTAGTGTGTGAATGTGAGGGTGAATGTTGTCTGTCTATCTGTGTTGGCCCTGCGATGAGGTGGCGACTTGTCCAGGGTGTACCCCGCCTTCCGCCCGATTGTAGCTGAGATAGGCGCCAGCACCCCCCGCGAACCCGAAAGGGAATAAGCGGTAGAAAATGGATGGATGGATAGAAAAATTATGAAAGACATGACGACGGATGGATTTTTTAAAATGCATTTTAACTTGTGAATAAACATAAATTGTCAGGCTCAAACACTGACGACATTTATTAAACAGGACAAGAAGCAGAGAATCAAACATAGACAGAATTCAATTTGGCTCAATTGAGGAGAAAGTGTCGACCTGTAACCTCTTACAGTGTCACCCACGCTCTGGCGAAAGATTTTATTTCTCCCCATTTTATTTGGACTTTCTCCGACCACATGACAACAGCTGCTTCGAAAGGACGAGGTCGTAAACATTTCACAGAAAAGGTCGTAAAAGAGTTCAAAGAAGAGGTTCGTAAAAAAGTTCAAAGAGAGGTTTGTAAAACAGTTCAAAAAGGAGGTCATCTGGAGGTGAGTTTGGTCCTGCTTCCTCTTCCCTTTTGTAGTTCTTGGGTCAGACACTATCTTTGTTGATTATAATGCCTATGGAGTTTTACGAGCCTTACTCTTGGTAGGTTTCAAAGACAGATTTTGCTTTTTTACCGGGCACTCAATGTAACACAAAGTTTATGTGATAACTTAGAAACAATTATTCTAACATAAATGAAAGTCCCCTTACGGCAGAGCCAATGGGATCACCTCAATTTTGCAACAATACTCCATTTAAATTTCAAGTATTATTACTTTTTGTTATTTTACGTACTGATGCAGACAAACAATTGTTGGCGGGGCTTTGATCACTCCTCTGTGTCCATTTGTTTGCATCATCAAGTGGTCTGCTGCTTCCTTGCTTCCCTGCTCCCTGTAAATTTATTCTAGATCATAAATCAAGCATCTTACTTGGACATGAGACATCTGAGTATGTATCCGGACAAGTTGGTACACTTTGACAGCCACTTGGCACCCGAAACTGACAAGGACGACACGAAAAGAGGTGTGTTCCACACCACCCCATCACCCGTTTTTTTTGTGAGGATTATGAGATATTCTTTATCTAAATGGGAATATATGAACATCCCAGTCGTCAGCATCCTAATGGCTGCAGATTTTTCTATTTGTTGGCTCTCATTAAGTCTGCAATTAGGTCAGACTTTGGTGTTAGAATACTTTTGTATGTATTATCATCATAACTTTATGCTTAAGGGCCTGGATATAAATTATTGTCAATCGTGCTAAAGTGGTATTTTTGTATCTGTGCAAGATGGCAATCCAAAAGATTGCCAGTTGTATTTATCAGTGTTGTGTCCAGACCCTTGCTGACGGCCAAGGCCGAACACTGCCGTGAAGCGTACAGAGCAGAGACAAGGCGATATGACCCGCGTCAACTAATTTTCATTTATTCTATAATCATATATTGTGTCTAACCGGAGTTGTCGAGATTACCCCCTTCTCTCAGCGGCAGCTTCGGTGAAGTACTGTATTTTTCAGATTTTAAGTCGCTCCGGAGTATACGTCGCACCGGCCTAAAATGCATAATAAAGAAGGAAAAAAACATATATACACATACATATATACACGTCGCACTGGAGTATAAATCGCATTTTTTGGGGAAATGTATTTGATAAAACCCAACACCAAGAACAGAAGGCAGTTTAAAAGAAATAAAGAATAGTGAACAACAGGCTGAATAAGTGTACGTTATATGAGGCATAAATAACCAACTGAGAAGGTGCCTGCTATGTTAACCTAACATATTATGGTAAGAGTCATTCAAATAACTATAACATATAGAACATGCTATATGTTTACCAAACAATCTGTCACTCCTAATCGATAAATCCCATGAAATCTTCTTCCTTGATGTCGCTTCTAAACAACTCTGCCAACTCCAAAGGTATGCGCCGCTTCCTTGTTTTCTGCTGCATATTTCACTACGTCCAGCTTGTAATCTGCTGTAAATAATTTCCTTTTTGGTGCCATTTTTGTTCAGCCCTTCTCAGTTTGTTATAAATTACCGCCAACGATGAAATGATCCATTTTAATAGCTACGCCAGTATCATATAGCATATAGCAGTTTGCATTCCATGACCCACAATGCACTTCTGCCATGACCCTTCCCCACCGAATTCTTATTGGTTGACGTGTATGTGACGATTGCTGACATTTTCTTCGTCTCTTCCGCGAATGAGATAAATAATATTTGATATTTTACGGTAATGTGTTGATAATTTCACACATAATTCGCTCCTGAGTATATGTGGCACCCTCCGCCCAAACTATGAAAAAAACTGCGACCGAAAAATACGGTAATAGGGACCTTCCTATCCATCCATCCATCCATCTTCTTCCACTTATCCGAGGTCGGGTCGCGGGGGCAACAGCCTAAGCAGGGAAACCCAGACTTCCCTCTCCCCAGCAACTTTGTCTAGCTCTTCCCGGGGGATCCCGGGGCGTTCCCAGGCCAGCCGGGAGACGTAGTCTTCCCAACGTGTCCTGGGTCTTCCCCGTGGCCTCCTACCGGTTGGACGTGCCCTACACACCTCCCTAAGGAGGCGTTCGGGTGGCATCCTGACCAGATGCCCGAACCACCTCATCTGGCTCCTCTCGATGTGGAGGAGCAGCGGCTTTACTTTGAGTTCCTCCCGGATGACAGAGCTTCTCACCCTATCTCTAAGGGAGAGCCCCGCCACACGGCGGAGGAAACTAATTTCGGCCGCTTGTACCCGTGATCTTATCCTTTCGGTCATGACCCAAAGCTCATGACCATAGGTGAGGATGGGAACGTAGATCGACCTGTAAATTGAGAGATTTGCCTTCCGGTTCAGCTCTTTCTTCACCACAACGGATCGGTACAACGTCCGCATTACTGAAGACGCCGCACCGATCCGCCTGTCGATCTCACGATCCACTCTTCCCCCACTCGTGACCAAGACTCCTAGGTACTTGAACTCCTCCACTTGGGGCAGGGTCTCCTCCCCAACCCGGAGATGGCATTCCACCCTTTTCCGGGTGAGAACCATGGACTCGGACTTGGAGATCCTGATTCTCATTCCGGTCGCTTCACACTCGGCTGCGAACCGATCCAGTGAGAGCTGAAGATCCCGGTCAGATGAAGCCATCAGGACCACATCATCTGCAAAAAGCAGAGACCTAATCCTGCGGTCACCAAACCGGAACCCCTCAACGCCTTGACTGCGCCTAGAAATTCTGTCCATAAAAGTTATGAACAGAATCGGTGACAAAGGATAGCCTTGGTGGAGTCCAACCCCCACTGGAAATGTGTTCGACTTACTGCCGGCAATGCGGACCAAGCTCTGACACTGATCGTACAGGGAGCGAACCGCCACAATAAGACAGTCCGATACCCCATACTCTCTGAGCACTCCCCACAGGACTTCCCGAGGGACACGCTCGAATGCCTTCTCCAAGTCCACAAAGCACATGTAGACTGGTTGGGCGAACTCCCATGCACCCTCAAGAACCCTGCCGAGAGTATAGAGCTGGTCCACAGTTCCACGACCAGGACGAAAACCACACTGTTCCTCCTGAATCTGAGGTTCGACTATCCGGCGTAGCTTCCTCTCCAGTACACCTGAATAAACCTTACCGGGAAGGCTGAGGACCTTCCTAATAAATAGAAAAGGTGTGCGGGCTTGACTTTTAGAACGTAGTTTGGATCTGTAACTAGAACACAGCCCAAAACAGGTGTCTCCTCATGAGCTAAATTGAACTCTGTCTCTGCATGTTTTCCTTGCTTCTTGTCTGATTATTAGATGTCATCAGTGTTTGAACCTGACATTTGTTCCAAGCTCAAAGTGGGATATTTCCTAGACTTTCTAACGGCCTTGAATCGAGTACTAGATTCAAGACCAACCTTTTCGCTTCAACACATCGGTTGAAGTAAATAAGTTAGGTGTTGTTTAATGATAGTCAGAGTGCTCTAACTGTGTGGATACAACACAGGTAATAGTTTAAAAACTGCTGCAAATCTATTAGTGGTACACGGGTGGTTTGAGGCACAATTAGAGAGGAAACACAAAAGAACAAAACAAAACACTGTTTTCTTCTGTAACAGTCTATTCATATGTCGCAACTCAAGTCGATTCAGCAGTAAGTTATCGTGTCAACCTCAGGTAATGTTGAGGTCGAGATGCCAAGGGCTATAGATGGCCTGACTAACAAAAAGCTAGTGGGACCAACCTGTAAAATCTTTGTGTCTCCTTGTGAGCTGTAGTTTCTGTCTGTGAAATTAGAATGTACATCATGCTTAGTAGAGCATGTGTCTAGCCATGTTTGAAATAGAACTCACAATGCCAGATATCCGCTTCTGTTTTTCTATTACCAACGAGGAAAGGCAGCAGGAATACACAATTGCACAATGCTGTGTGAAAAAAAAAAAAGATTTTCTGACTCTTTTCTGGTATTTATGTACCTTTAAATTAAGCTGAATGATAAAACTTCCAGCTCAATGTGTGCCTACATATTGAAAATAGGTACTCATGGACAAAGACCTGACCGAAGACTACTCTACACAGTCTCTATAGGCTTTGTGTGGCTCTCAACACAATTTTGTTAGCGTAGCCCCCATCCATCCATTTCCTACCGCTTAATCCCTTCAGCGTCGCAGGGGGTCGCTGGAGCCTATCTCAGCTACAATCTGGCAGAAGGCGGAGTACACCCTGGACAAGTCGACACCTCATCGCAGGGCCAACACAGATAGACAGACAACATTCACACCCACATTCACACACTAGGGCCAATTTAGTGTTGCCAATCAACTTATCCCCAGGTGCATGTCTTTGGAGGTGGCAGGAGTCTATCTCCAGGTGCATGTCTTTGGAGGTGGGAGGGGCTTATCCCCAGGTGCATGTCTTTGGAGGTGGGAGGGAGCCGGAGTACCCAGAGGGAACCCACAGAGTCACGGGGGGAACATGCAAACCCCCCAAAGAAAGATCCCGAGTCCGGGATTGAACCCAGGACGACTCAGGACCTTCGTATTGTGAGGCACATACACATACCATAGGGGTTATGAAAGGATGGTCAGCTCCTGAGAGCTGCGGCCTACCACCATGACCCTGCACTCCCTTCCCTCTGTTGCTAGATATCTCGAGATGTACGTTGTAATATGTATATGTGCTTTGCTATGAATGCTTTTTCCCACTCCAGACTGGGCCCCCTTAGGAACCAAGTCTAGATTGTATTTTTTTTTACTCATCCATCCCCAGCGTTTTACCTTTTACCCCATCTTTTACAGGTCGCTTTTTGGCGACCCATCAGCGTTCCTGTTCTGTAACCCTGTATGTTTGTTTGTCTAATCTTGAACGGGTTTGTGCTGGAAACAAAGTTCCGTTGTACTTGTGCAAAAGACCTATCTATATATATAAAGTCTGTCTGCAAAATTGTTGAAATTTTTTTATTAGGCTATTATTTTTGTGTCACAGGAAGACACAAACATGACTCCTCGTAAAAGGTTGGAACTTACTAATGTGGCCTTCAGGTTTGGTGCCTTTATCCCTTGTGTTTCATATCTGTCGGCAGGAAGTTGGCAACCGGCAGCCTTAATGGCCTGACATGCTAGTTTAGACCTTTAGTAACAAGGAACCTATTTCAACACTGTCGTCACAAAAAGAGAGTGGAGCTGCTGTCTGAGATCTTACCAGAATTTAGTAACCTTTAAAGGCTACAAGCACCACCTGTGGATGGAGTAAATCATGTCAATTTCAGGCTGCAATTATTTTGGACCATTAAGTATTATAAAAATGTGCAATATAGCTTGGATCTGGGATGCCAAATCTCACATTTAAACCCAAATTATCAAACATTTATTGGATTTTTTAATTGTGGATGATGGTCTGCATTATGTTATGATATGCGGCTGAATTAGTATTCATAGTCAATGAATGGTCCTTATCTCTTAATAACAGAGATGATCTCGGCTATGGTGACTCTAGAAATCAGCTTAGTCCCTAAGGCCTTGGACTTAGGCCTTTTTTTGAACCCCCCTGCAGACAAAAATAGTTGCATTCATGAGGGATGTTTTGATCAGGGTTTTATGATGCCGATTCCAATACCAATAACCCATGAGTGAGATCAACTTTGACCGATTCTGGATACAAGAGGCCAAAATAAGTGGAAGGGGTCTGCTTTAGAGATATGCTGAAAAGCTTTGTCATACCGGAGGGGCTAAGAGTAAAGTTACTGCTGCTACACATTGAGAGGTATCAGATGAGGTGGATTGGGTGTCTGTTCAGGATGCCCCCCAGATGCCTCCATGGGTAAGTGTTCAGAGCATGTCTGACCGGCAGGAAGCCACGGGGAGGACCCAGGACACATTGGACAGACCATGTCTCCGAGCTTACCTGGGAAGGCCTCAGAATCCCCCGGGAGGAACCGGGTAAAGTGGCCAGGAAGAGGTAAGTCTGGGCTTCTCCGATTAGGCTGCTGGCCTGGCGACCTGGAAGGGTTAAGAGTAAAGTCACTGCTGCTCCACATTGAGAGGTTTCGGATGAGGTGGCTTGAGTGTCCGTTCAGGATGCCCCCCAGGCGCCTCCCTGGGGAAGTGTTCAGAGGATGTCTGACCAGCAGAAATCCACGGGGAAGACCCAGGACACATTGGACAGATTAGGTCTCCGAGCTTACCTGGAACCAAGGAACTGGGTGAAGTGGCCAAGGAGAGGTAAGTCTTGGCTGGGCTTCTCCGATTAGGCTGCTGGCCCGGCAACCCGGAGGGGCTAAGAGTAAAGTCACTGCTGCTCCACATTGAGAGGTTTCAGATGAGGTGGCTTGGATGTCTGTTCAGGATGCCCCCCAGACGCTTCCCTGGGGAAGTGTTCAGAGCATGTCTGACCGGCAGAAAGCCATGGCTTCTCACATTGGACAGACCATGTCTCCGAGGCTTATCTGGGAAGGCCTCGGAATCCCCCGGGAGGAACTGGGTGAAGTGGCCAGGGAGAGGTAAGGCTTGGCTGGGCTTCTCCGATTAGGTTGCTGCCCCGGCGACCCGGAGGGGCTAGGAGTAAAGTCACTGCTGCTCCACATTGAGAGGTTTCAGATGAGGTGGCTTGAGTGTCCGTTCAGAATGACCCCCAGACGCCTCCCTGAGGACGTGTTCAGAGCATGTCTGACCGGCAGGAAGCCACAGGGAAGACCCAGGACATACTGGAAAAACCATGTCTTCGAGCTTACCTGGGAAGGCTTCGGAATCCCCCGGGAGGAACTGGGTGAAGTGGCCAGGGAGAGGTAAGTCTTGGCTTCTCCGATTAGACTGCTGGCGCAGCGACCCCACCTTGGACAAGCCGAAGAAGATGGATGGATGGTTGGACTTTGACAGCGTGAGAATATCAACACAGTATTCCTGGGCAATGTGTTAAAACAGTCAGCCTTAACGATCTACATCGCCACAGTGATTGTATTATTTCTGTATGTGCTCCTCACGCCACGCACCTATGTGGGGTGAGTCAGTGCGGAGCAGGCTGGTGCCTTGGCACGGAAGCACTGTGTGGGTTTCGGGTAGGGAGCTAGAGGCTGGCGCCGGCGGAGTGCATGCCTAGAGAGCGGCAAGGCGTACCACCGTGTTCAAGGGCTAAAAACACGTGCCTTTTTGTGCACACTCTTGGTATTCTCTGGATGATCTTCAAGAGGTAGTCACCTGCAATGGTTTTCACTTCACAGGCTCATTGAGAGAATGCCAGGAGTGTGCAAAGCAGTAATCAGAGCAAAGAGTGGCTATTTTAAAGAAACTAGAATATAAAACGTGTTTTCAGTTATTTCACCTTTTTTTGTTAGGTACATAACTACACATGTGTTCATTCATAGTTTTGATGCCTTTAGTGACAATCTACAATGTAAAGAGACATAAATATAAAAAATAAACACATTAAATGAAAAGGTGTGTCTAAATTTTTGCCCTGTATTATACATATACATATTCATATATTAGGGCTGGGAATCTGTGGGCACCACACGATTATATTCAATTCTAGGTGGTAATTATTTGATTCTGTTTAGTGCTTTGAACCGGAAGTACAATTGCCGTTTTGTCTTTTAGTTGTCCATAGACTAACATGTTACACGTCCGATTCAACCAGCGACTCTGTCTGAGTAACAGCGCTGGGGTCCAGTGCACCACAGTTTTGTATTGTCGCTGAGTCCTTCAGCGGAGTGCTTCGGAAGCTACTGTACATCGGTTGGTAGAGCGGCCGTGCCAGCAACTTGAGGGTTGCAGGTTCGATTCCCGCTTCTGCCATCCTAGTCTCTGCCATTGTGTCCTTGGGCAAGACACTTTACCCACCTGCTCCCAGTGCCACCCACACTGGTTTAAATGTAACTTAGATATTGGGTTTCACTATGTAAAGCGCTTTGAGTCACTAGAGAAAAGCGCTATATAAATATAATTCACTTCATAGCGTTTCTTCTCATATGGATTCTTCGTCCATCACTCTAAGCAATGTGTGTAAGTTTTACATCATACCTAAACCTATGTCTGATGTCTGTAGGAGTGTTTTCTTGCATATTTCTATGTGCTATCGAAATTTGATTAAGTTAGCGTTGCGAGTGTTAGCTAATATGCTCACACATTTACGAGTGTCTGTGTTAGCATTATTTACTTACATCGGCATTCTTTTTGTATTGTTTCAGTTTCACAAATTATTCAGTAAATTCACCAAAACGTTTAGCAGCTATAAAACAGTAAGCTCGCTGGTCCAAACCTCTATTTTGTTTGATCATCCGTTTTACTGCCCTGCCAAGAGTGTGCAAAGCAGTATTCACAGCAAAGGGTGGCTATTTTGAAGAATCTAAAACATAAAACATGTTTTCAGTTGTTTCACCTTGATATAAGTCTCTTATTTTTTTTGCGGCTGCAGACAGATTGTTTTTTTTGTGTTTTTGATCCAAAATGGATCTTTTAACATTCTGGGTTGCCGACCCCTGGCCTATACTTGACAGTGGCTGAACGATTGGTTCATCCCTAGCATTTACTATTGCTGAGGTGCCACTCTAAGTACTCCATCCGCTTTAAACTCAATAAAACGGGTCCTTAGTGTGCTGTTCTTGCATGCCTAGTAGATAGATGGATAGAAAGCATGCAAACTGCCAGAAAACTTACAGCAGCCATGGAGAAGGCCACAAGATGGCTATATGACTCTTGTCCTACGTTAAACATTAAGAAAACGGCAACATTGTATTTTGTAAACAAATATAAAATGTCATCCTTTCCAATTATAACGGTTAATAAGGAAATAATACACAAAGTTTGTGAATATTGTTTTCTGGGTGTCATTTTAGACCCAACACATGGTTTTGAAAAACATATCAAAGAGATGTGCCAGAGTCTTAAATACAACATATCAATCATCAATCAATCAATGTTTATTTATATAGCCCTAAATCACAAATGTCTCAAAGGACTGTACAAACCATTACGACTACGTACTCCTCGGAAGAACCCACAAAGGGGCAAGGAAAACTCACACCCAGTGGGCAGGGAGAATTCACATCCAGTGGGACGCCAGTGACAATGCTGACTATGAGAAACCTTGGAGAGGACCTCAGAAGTGGGCAACCCACCCCCCTCTAGGGGACCGAAAGCAATGGATGTCTAACATGATACTGTGAAAGTTCAATCCATAGTGGCTCCAACACAGCCGCGAAAGTTCAGTTCAAAGCGGATCCAAGACAGCAGCGAGAGTCCCGTCCACAGGAAACCATCCCAAGCGGAGGCGGATCAGCAGCCTAGAGATGTCCCCAACCGATACACAGGCGAGCGGTCCATCCTGGGTCCCGACGAGCGGTCCATCCTGGGTCTCGACTCTGGACAGCCAGTACTTCATCCATGGTCATCGGACCGGACCCCCTCCACAAGGGAGAGGGGGGGACATAGGAGAAAAAGAAAAGAAGCGGCAGATCAACTGGTCTAAAAAGGAGGTCTATTCAAAGGCTAGAGTATAGGATGAGTTTTAAGGTGAGACTTAAATTCTTCTACTGAAGTAGCATCTCGAACTGTTACCAGGAGGGCATTCTAGAGTACTGGAGCCCGAACGGAAAACGCTCTATAGCCCGCAGACTTTTTTGGGGCTTTAGGAATCACTAATAAGCCGGAGTCTTTTGAACGCAGATTTCTTGCCGGGACAAATGGTACAATACAATCGGCAAGATAGGATGGAGCTAGACCGTGTAGTATTTTATACGTAAGTAGTAAAACCTTAAAGTCACATCTTAAGTGCATAAAAATGTATCAGGAATTAATTAACACTGGAGGCAGCTCTAATTTATTTTAATGCAATTATTGTGTCTCGTTTTTATTACTTTTTAACTTGTTGGTCGCAGGCAAGCAAAATGACACTGAGGCCATTGAAAACTTTGCAGAAACAATCGCTCAAAATCCTTCAAGGAAAACCACACCACCACCATCACTGTTTAGTTCTCCAAAAATATAGATTGTTAAATTTAGCTAACATTCAAAAATTAGCATCAATACGAATGCCCCATCGAATCCGAAATAACACCGCACCGGCGCCACTTAAGCACTTTGTCCATTTTACATCTGCTCTGTTAACTAGAAACACACGGGCTTTCACCAGGGGGTAGTGTAGCCTACCTGTTGTGATCCGTGACTCGGATCTTCAAATATTATTGTTTATTTTTCCATCTTTGTTCTCATTCTCCATCTTATCCGTTTATTCACCGTTTAGTCCATCACCATGGTTACTTATTAGTTTCAGCTGTTACTCCCGGTTCCTGCACACCTGTTCACTGCTAATTACCTGCCCTTTTATAAGACAGCCTCTTCTGTTTATTCTTTCTGGGACTCTAATTTGCTCACATGCAACAAGTAACGTCAGGTATGTTTTTCTCGCTAGCTCATTAGCTAAGCCACTTTGTTGTCATCTTTAGCTCACATGCTAATCATCTTTGTTTTTATTTTTTGTGCCATCGTGCCAAATCTTAGTTCTTTATATTTCCTAGCTTTCACGCTAGCGTCTTTTGTTTCCCTTTTTATTAGCTCCAGTGTTTTTGTTCAGAGTTCACTTTTTGTTAATAAATTTGTTAGATCTTACCTTTGTTGTGTTCTTCGTTTGACGCATCCTCGAGGAAATCGAACCCGGTACCACGATGCCGAACCGGCGTTACACTACCGAGGTGTAAAATCTCTTTGCACAATTCATATAAAGTCATAAAGGAATGGAACGACCTCACAACCAACTTGAAAAGTCCAACACAGGGGTAGGGAACCTATGGCTCGTGATCCAGATGTGGCTCTTTTGACGACTGTATCTGGCTCTCACTGTCAGACTGTATCTGACATTGCTTAACACGATAAGTAATGAATAATTCCGCTGGAAATAACAGTTTCAAAAATAATGTTCAAATAGTAAAACATTCCCATGCATTTTATTCCATCCATCCTGTCAGGCTTGGACTTGGATTAAGTTGACTCCTTCGACACAGAGGGATTACAGGACGAGCCAGGCGAGAATTCAGGTACATAGTTTTAATTTTACTCAAAATACAAAAAAAGTCAAAACAAAAAAGCACGCTTGATGGCGGATACTAATCTATGCTAAAATTTAGAACAAAAACAGCACAAAGGTAATACAATCTACAAAACAACCAAAAGATACTATCAAAAACATAATTAATAACAAAAACTTACTGTTACAAAAAACGGGAGGCATAAACAGCAAGGTGCGTGGAAGGGGATCAATGGCATGGAGCAATTGAGCAGCAAAGGTTGTAGAATGCAATGAAAGTTAACGTTCCCAGACTGATGGAAAGAAAGAAAATGACTTAAATAGTGGCTGTGATAATTAGGAACAGGTGCGGGATTGAGGGCATGGGCTTGACTATGAGGGCAAGATGAAAAGCAATGAGATGTCATGGTAAAAAAAACAAACCAGGAAGTGAAAAAACGGAACAAGAGTCCAGAAAACAAAACAAAACATGATCAAACATAAAACCAGATTTACAGACGTGACACATCCGTTTTCTACCGCACCCGTTCAAGGTTGCGGGTGGCTCAGCCAACCCCAGCCGTCCTTCGGGGTACAGGAGGGTCGGATTAATGGAAATAAGTATTTTACTTATAATAGCTTCAGAATAACAATGTTATTAAAAAGAATAAGAGACTGATTGTACTCTGAATATGTTTGTCTTACTTAAAAATGCACAAATTGTATTCAGTGTTAGAACAAATATTATATGGCTCTTACGGAAATACATTTTTCGATATTTGGATTTCATGGCTCTCTAACCCAAAAAGGTTCCCGACCCCTGGTCTAACATTCACATTTGATGTTAAAGGGGAACATTATCACAATTTCAAAAGGGTTAAAAACAATACAAATCAGTTCCCAGTGGCTTGTTGTATTTTTTGAAGTTTTTTTTTTTAATTTTACCGGTCTTGGAATATCCCTAAAAAAAGCTTTAAAGTGCCTTATTTTCGCTCTCTGCAAAGACACTGGCCATTTCCCTGTGACGTCACACAGTGCTGCCAATGTAAACAAACAATGGGAATACCACAGCAAGATATAGTGACATTAGCTCGGATTCAAACTCAGATTTCAGTGACTTAAGCGATTCAACAGATTACGCATGTATTGAAACAGATGGTTGGAGTATGAAAGTATTGAAGAAGAAACGGAAGCTATTGAGCGAATAGCTATTGACGCTATTCATAGCCATAGCATGGCCGAATAGCTGCGTTAGCATCGCCGGTATATTGTGTGGACCAAACGATCAGGACTTTCGCATCTTTTGAAACTGGAGCAACTTAAATCCGTTGATTGGTAAGTGTTTTTTTTCGCATTAAATGTGGGTGGAAGGAAACGTAATATAGTTGCAAATGCATCTGTAGGTTATCCATACATCTCTGTGCCATGTCTGCTTTAGCACCGCCGGTAAATAGCATGTTAGCATCAATTAGCGTAGCATGTTAGCATCGATTAGCTGGCAGTCAACATCAACAAAACTCACCTTTGTGATTTCGTTGACTATCGTTGAAAATGTATCTGCAGGTTATCCATACATCTCTGTGCCATGTCTGCTTTAGCATCGCCGGTAAAATGTGGAGACACTCCAGCACAATTCAATGGGGGTCTGGCGGCAGACACTTTCGCATCTTCGGGCCAGTGGTGCAACTTGAATCCCTCCCTGTTAGTGTTGTTACACCCTCCGACAACACACCGTCGAGGCATGATGTCTCCAAGGTTCCAAAAAATAGTCCAAAAAACGGAAAATAACAGAGCTGAGACCCGGTGTTTGTAATGTGTTGAAAATGAAAATGGTGGGTGTGTTACCTCGGCGACGTCACATTCTGACGTCATCGCCTCCAGCGCGATAAACAGAAAGGCGTTTAATTCGCGGAAATTCACGCATTTAGAGTTCGGAAATCGGTTAAAAAAATGGATGGTCTTTTTTCTGCACCATCAAGGTATATATTGACGCTTACATAGGTCTGGTGGTAATGTTCCCCTTTAAAAGTGGCTTTGGAGCAATCAAAGCTGCTCACACGGTCAATAAGGTGGCCACTATGTTTGACACATCAACTTAATGTGTATTGTATTCATGCAAGACAGCATTTTTGTTGTAAATTGTGAGGTGTGTCTGTTAAAATCATGTTTTTTGTAACAAATGATGACAGATGTGAATAAGAGCATGTATTGTCTTTGTGTGATGATGTAAATGAGTTGTGGTTCTATTGCATATTAAGTATGTGTCCATGAAAGGGCATTTTATGGCTTTCCCTAATTTGATTGCATGCTATGGTCTGATTTTATTGCCATAAATTTATTGCATGATTTGTGTATCCCTTTAATTTAGGTAGCCAGGGACTGCAGATGGAAATGAGCTATCTAGCTATAATCCGGTACAGAACATATCTGTCTTTGATCCTAATGTTTCTGTGCATTCTCCCTTCAAATAAAGACTAAACTACTGAGGCGACTTATCAGTTCTGCGCATGTTCTCTTGGGCTTTCTGTCAAGTTAAAACCTCATACATATAAATGTTGTATCAATCTCGGTTGATATTCAATATTTGATCGCTTCAGCGTCTGAGTTCAAAGGCGGGATTTGCATCATGTTTCTCGCTGCTTTATAATGACACAGGTACCGAGGCACTTTCAGGCTACCGAGAGAGCAACAATCTATCAAAGCCTCTTTGAAAAGTTCGATCAACACGAGCATAAAAGAGTTTTCATAGACGCAAGTGTCCATAATATCAGCCTGTGCCGCATCCGACGTGTCCAAATGAACTAAGGTTGAACCTGTTTTTTTGAGAATACCTATGCCGTCTTCAAATTCCTTTTTTGCATTTCAAAACAAGAAAAGAGCGAAGCTGGCGGTTGGCGGAGGGGGGGAATCCGTGCGCCTTGCAATTTCACAACGGGAGACGGGAGAGCATGCGGTGTTTTCCGAAGGGTTTGCGTGACTCAAACGTATCCCGTCAACTGCGGTTCTAAGAGATGGGCCTCAGACCGGGCGTCGTAAAACAGCCTCTGTATGTTCCGTGTGAAATTCTGAACAACAAATAAACAAAAGAACAGCAGCAATAATAAACTGCCAGAATGCAACATTGACTCATTTTATGACTTACACTCATTTATTTGATTATCTGGACAAAAGGAGCATATGGCAGCCACTTTATGGACAACATGACACACTAAATTCTCTGTTACTACAGGGTATTTTTTTATTACCTATGATGATTTGAATCTACATCTAAACTTCATTCTATATCATATGTATTGGATATGCTTTATTTACAATGTTAAAAAAAAAAAAATCCTATTTTTATGGTAAATTACCGTATTTCCTTGAATTGCTTAGAAGGCCTAGAATTACTGCCGGGTCAAACTCGTTTCGCAAAATAATTAGCGCATGCTTAGCATTACCGCTTGCTCAGGATTGACGCCGGGTCAAACTCGTTTCGCAAAATATTATTTTCATTAGCGCATGTCTAGAATTTCCGCAGGGTCAAACTCGTTTCGCAAAATAATTATCATATGCCTGGAATTTCCACCGGGTCAAACTCGTCACGTCACAAGTGACGCTTCACCTGTCATCATTTTCAAAATGGAGGAGGCTGATTTCAATAATTTCAAATCACATAAGGGGAAGAAGATTAAGAGCTATTCAGTAGGATTTAAGGTCCAAGCTATTGAATATGCTACAAAGAACTGTAAGCAGCTATGTTTTATTGACATGCCGTAGCTGCGTGTGTCAAATATGAGTCATTAAATGACTCCCGTCTCCTGGTGGTAGAGGGCGCTAGTGATCCTTCTTGCGACTACTCGGCTGCAGAAGAAGTGACAACAAGCAGCAAGAGTGAGCAGCGATTGTTTATTTTTTCCTCTCGCTTGCACTTTTAACATGGAGGATTACATATCTAAAATAAAGTGGACTTTCAATCCAAGCAGGAGGTAATAAAAGAAGATCTCCATCGAGACAGAGAGACTTTTAAAACTGAAGAAAGATAAGGAAGACTTCTATTAACAAGTTATAGATGCTTTTGATCAGAAGGAGCTGCGCATAGACTTCATTTATAAGTAAAGGTAAGACCATAATAAAGTTCGTTTTATTAAATGTGCTTTTCATGATGGTATCCTTACATCACACTCAAATTTAGAAGCGCATGCCTTTGGTAAACGCCGGAGTGAGAAGAGGTTTTAAATTAATTAGCGCCCTCGTTTCGCAAAATAATTAGCATATGCCTAAAATTTTCTGCAGTTCAAACTCGTCACGTCACGAGTGACACTTCACCTGTCATCATTTTCAAAATGTAGGAGGCTGATTTCAATAATTTGAAATCGCATAAAGTGAAGAAGATTAAGAGCTATTCAGCAGGATTTAAGGTCCAAGCTATTGAATATGCTAATAAGAACAGTAAGCAGTTATATTTTATCAATATACCGTAGCTGCGTGTGTCAAATATGAGTCTTTAAATGACTCCCGCCTCCTGTATGATTAGTATGATCATGTAACAACTTGGTATCACATCATGTCAACAGTTTACGTTATAGTAATAGTTTCTATTTTCTTAGCCAATTTTATACCTCCGCTGTGAGCGTCTTTTGTTTTCACTTTTTGATGGATTAATTAAAATATGTCATTACTTTCATGTCGTGTCCGGTTCAGTCGCTTTGCACCACGGGAATACAAACCGCACCAAAGTCCACGTCATGACATCTTATGAGTATATATATATATATATATATATATATATATATATATATATATATATATATATATATAGTATAGAGGCAGAGTCGCCGAACGAGCAGCGGGGCAGGGCACGCTGGAGCCTGGCCCAAGATGGCGGCGAGGAGGCGGAAACGATGACCGAGCGGAGAGGCGGGGTGTGCCGGGAGCGACGCTACCAGCTAAATCAGGTGCCGAATGTGACGGTCTCTTGCCGTCGTCATGCGGGTTCCACGGACCATCAAGGAAGGACATGTTCGAGCAGGTTTGACTCGCTTTATTTTTCAATCAAAGCTTGTCTATGGTCGGGTCGCTTTTCAGCTCCTCCTCCACTGCTCGCTCCTCGGTTGCCTTCAGCCACCCCCATCGTCGCTGTCTTGGGCTCGCTCTCTGTCGCTCTATCTCTTCCGGTACTGCTGCGGGTTCTCCTATTCTTTCCGCCTCGATTTCTCCTCCTTCTCCCCTTTTATAGACTGTGAGGAGATAAGTAGGTCAATTGTGTCCTGGTGTGCGAGCCACGCACCTGATCTCGCTCGTAGCGTCGCTCTGGGAACGCCCTGCCTCTCCGCTCGGTCATCGTCTCCGCCTCCTTACCGCCATCTTGAGCGTGCCCTGCCCCGCTGCTAGCTCGCCGATCCCGCCTCTCGGCATATACATATATATATATATATTTATATATATATATATATATATATATATATATATATATATATATATATATAAGAAACACTTGAATTTCAGTGAATTCTAGCAATAAATATACTCCTCCCCCTTCAACCCTGCCCCGCCCACTCCGATTCCGCCCATCTCAAACACCAACCCTCCTCCTATCTCCCAAATTCAGAGGTCTCTAGGTCGGCAATTATGTCATAGCCCGAAGCAAAAGAGGGGAGCTTCTTCCACCCTGGCCGGGAGCTCGACTCAATGTCCAAATAAGAGTGAAAAACCCCGCGAAGAGGCATCTACAAAAAAAATGCGTGCACGCTCTTTGCAAAAATAACCCAACGATTTGACACTTTGCATTTTTTGAACACGATTATCTAATGTTTTTACCGTATTTCCCAGAATTGCCGCCGTGGCGCTAATTAATTCAAAACCTCTTCTCACTCCGGCGTTTACCAAAGGCACGCGGTAAATTTAGGCCTGCGCTTATAAATTTGAGTGTGATGTAAGGATACCATCGTGAAAAGCAAATTTAATAAAACCAACCTTATTATGGTCTTAGCTTTACTTATAAATGAAGTCCATGCACGAGTCCTTCTGATCAAAAGCATCGATAACTTGTTAATAGAAGTCTTCCTTATCTTTCTTCAGTTTTAAAAGTCTCTCTGTCTCGATGGAGATCTTCCTTTATTACCTCCTGCTTTGATTGAAAGTCCAGTTTATTTTAGATATGTAATCCTCCATGTTAAAAGTGCAAGCGAGAGGAAAAAATAAATACACGCTGCTCACTCTTGCTGCTTGTTGTCACTTCTTCTGCAGCCGAGTAGTCGTAGGAATGATCACTAGCGCCCTCTACCACCAGGAGGCAGGAGTCATTTAATGACTCATATTTGACACACGCAGCTACGGTATATTAATAAAACATAGCTGCTTACTGTTCTTTTTAGCATATTCAATAGCTTGGACCTTAAATCCTACTGAATAGCTCTTAATATTCTTTCATTTATGCCAGGGGTGCCCATTACGTCGATCGCGAGCTACCAGTCGACCGCGGGGGGTGTGTCAGTCGATCTCGAGCCAGGCTTTTAGAAAAAATAGACCTAAAAATTAGTGATCATCAATCTTCACCAAGACGTCACTTAAATGACATTCACGGTACCGGAGGGTCTTGTGAGATGACGCTGGCTGCTGCAAGATCATTATTATGAAAATATGACAGCGAGGAAGGCGAGAAACACTTTTTATTTCAACAGACTCTCGCGCCGTACCTTCCGTCAAAACTCTAAAGGCCGACTGGACATTTCCTATCTTCACAATAAAAGCCCTGCTTCATGCTGCCTGCGCTAACTAAATACAGAGTCTCGGAAAACTGGCATGCACAAGCGATCCCTCAGAAAGCTGGCGTGCACATCACTTGTGCACGCCAGCTTTCCGAGACTCTTATTTTGTTAGCGCAGGCAGCATGAAGCAGGGCTTTTATTTTGAAGATAGGAAATGTGCAGTCGGCCTTTAGAGTTTTGACTGAAGGGACGGCGCGAAAGTCTGTTGAAATAAAAAGTGTTTCTCGCCTCCCTCTCTGTCACTTTTTCATAATAATGAACTGGCAGAAGCCAGCGTCATCTCACAAGACCCTCGGGTGCCGTGAATGTCAATCAAGCAAGCTACGGAATTTGCCGCCAATGTTTTTCTTGTAAAGTGTATGGAAGCTGGATGAATTAGATGCCAAAAACCAACCACTTTCATGTGGTATTGTACAGAAAGGACAACTTTTTTTCTCCTCCATTTGAAAATGTGGGCGTTATCATCATTAGTGTCTGATTCCAATCAATGCAAGTCATCAGAATCAGGTAATACACCAACTTATATTCTTGTCTTTGTGAAAGAAAGACATCTATATGTGTTACACATGCTTGTATTATCATTAAACACATTTAACTTGTTTACAAAAATGTCTCTTTCATAAATAAATAAATATAAATGATATATATAAATGAGGTAGATCCCCTCGAGTTGGTCAATTGAAAAGTAGCTCGCCTGCAGAAAAAGTGTGGGCACCCCTGATTTATGCGATTTCAAATTATTGAAATCAACCTTCTCTATTGTGAAAATGATGACAGGTGAAGTGTCACTCGTGACGTGACGAGTTTGACCCGGTGGAAATCCTAGACATATGCTAATTATTTTGGCAAAGAGTTTGACCCGGCGGGAATTCTAGACATGCGCTAATGAAAATAATATTTTGCAAAACGAGTTTGACCCGGCGTTAATCCTGAGCCGGTGGTAATGCTAATCGTGCGCTAATTATTTCGCGAAACGAGTTTGACCCGGCAGTAATTCTAGACAGGCGCATACTATATACCTGGCGGCAATTCAAGGAAATACGGTAAGTCGGAAAAGAGGAAATTCATCATTGATTCTCTTTAAACAACAACAAAAAAAAAACATAGCTGTTCACTGAGCAAGAGTGAATTTAAAAGAGTGGTTGTGACGGTTCAGTGCACTTTTGTGTTGGATGAAGGTGTTGCAGGGTTGTTGCTGCAGTCATCAGGCTGCTTCACATCTCTGTAGCAAACCGCCAAGGCTCTGCTGACGACGCTCAAAGCTTTTAGCTGACTCATTGTTTCACAGCCCAGACCCACTTTGCCAATCGCTTGGCAGCTGCATCCTCTCCCTTGTCCCATTTGTTAGCACTTGGACAGGGCGGAGCTCATGTTTTAACAGCAGAGACAACGGCCATGAAATAAACAAGCCCAGATATTTCAGATTGAGTTGTTTTTTTTGTTTTTTTTTGTGTTACTTTTGGGTTGAGCTTCCATCTGTTATTTTTGGCTCGACGTGAGTAAGTAATGTACTGGCTTAGGAAAAAAACCCATCTGCACATTTATGGCTGCCTTCTGCAGAGTATATACGTTGTTTTATTAGCTTTCGGGGAATGTTTATTCGTTTCAAAATGGAACTTTTATGTATTTGTTTGCTGAGCATTCACACAATAATACATTTGATTACGAGCGTCACAATTCAATATTGATATTAGTCCATCCATCCATCCATCCATTTCTTCCGCTTGTCCCTTTTTGGGGTGGCTGGGGAGTCTATCTCAGCTGCATTCGGGCGTAAGGCGAGGTACACCCTGGACAAGTCGCCACCTCATCACGTATTTATTTTCTTAAAGGGGAACATTATCACCAAACATATGTAAGCGTCAATATATACCTTGATTTTGCAGAAAAAAGACCATGTATTTTTTTAAACCGATTTCCGAACTTTAAATGGGTGAATTTTGGCGAATTAAACGCATTTCTGTTTAGCCCTCTTGAGGCGAGGACGTCAGTACGTGACGTCGCCGAGGTATCATTTTCAACACATTACAAACACCGGGTCTCATCTCTGTTATTTTCCATTTTTTCGACTATTTTTTGGAACCTTGGAGACATCATGCCTCGTCGGTGTGTTGTCGGAGGGTGTAACAACACTAACAGGGAGGGATTCAAGTTGCACCACTGGCAAGAAATCTGCCGCCAGACCCCCATTGAATGTACCAGAGTGTCTGCACATTTTACCGGCGATGCTAAGACAGACATGGCACAGAGATGTATGGATAACCTGCAGATGCATTCGCAACGATTAAGACAACTAAATCGCAAAGGTGAATTTTGTTGATGTTGTTGACTTATGTGCTAATCAGACATATTCGGTCGCAGCACCTAATCGATGCTAACATGCTATGCTAATCGATGCTAACATGCTATTTACGCTAGCTGTATGTACATTTGAAACTAGATACCCACATTTAATGCGAAACAAACACTTACCAATCGACTGATTTAAGTTGCTCCAGTGTCACAAGATGCGAAAGTCCTGATCGTTTGGTCCGCACATTTTACCGGTGATGGTAATAAGGCAGCCAAGCTATGGGCCACTTCATTAGGTACACCCACGCTATGGCTAAATAGCGTCAATAGCTATTCCCTCAATAGCTTCAATTTCATTTTCGCTATCTGCCTCCCTACTCCGACCATCTGTTTCAATACATGCGTAATCTGTTGAATCGCTTAAACCGCTGAAATCCGAGTCTGAATCCGAGCTAATGTCGCTATACCTTGCTGTGGTAACCGCCATGTTGTTTGTATTGGCAGCACTGTATGACGTCACAGGGAAATGGACAGTCTCATCGCAAATAGCGAAAATCAAGAACTTTAAAGCTTTTTTGGGGGATCTTCCGGGAGGTGTAATATTTTGAAAAAAAACTTTGATAAATAAAACAAGCCACTGGGAACTGATTTTTAATGTTTTTAACCCTTTTGAAATTGTGATAATGTTCCCCTATAAAGAAAACTCAACAAAAAGACGACACATGGCAATAATCTACAAAGCGAAGTGAATTATTATATAGCGCTTTTCTCTAGTGACTCAAAGCGCTTTACATAGTGAAATCCAATATCTAAGTTATATTTAAACCAGTTTGGGTGGCACTGGGAGCAGGTGGGTAGAGTGTCTTGCCCAAAGACACAAGGACAGTCACTAGGATGGCGAAAACGGGAATCGAACCTGCAACCCTCAAGTTGCTGGCACGGCCGCTCTACCAACCGAGCTATACCGCCCCCAAGCAGCAATTGTGTTATTTTTAAAGCCGTTCTTTATTTGTGTCATAAATGTTGTCCCTAATTATTTTTGTTGTTCGTGGAAAGCATGATTTTCGGAAATATGTTGTGAACTTCTGATTGGTTGATCAGTGTTGTTACGGTGTGGAAATTGTAATGGTTCAATCAGGGTTTTAAGGATACAAATGGGAAAAAAACCTTAATGATTGAGTAAGAAATATATATATATATATATATATATATATATATATATATATATATATATATATATATATATATACATATATATAGCTAGCTCTATCTTACAAGCATCCAGCATTCTCTGAACGAACGGAAATGACCCTTACCGTAAAAAGTGCACACAGCAGTTGAGTGTGAACCAGGACTTTTGTGCCAATAGGAGAAGCCGAAATATCTATATCAGGGGTGTCAAACTCAAATACAGAGTGGCCCAAAATTCTAAACTGAACAAAGCCGGGGGCCAGAGTTGAACAACTTAACCCAGGGGTGCCCACACTTTTTCTGCAGGCGAGCTACTTTTCAATTGACCAACTCGAGGCGATCTACCTCATTTATATATATCATTTATATTTATTTATTTATGAAAGAGGCATTTTTGTAAACAAGTTAAATGTGTTTAGTGATAATACAAGCATGTGTAACACATATAGATGTCTTTCTTTCACAAAGACAAGAATATAAGTTGGTGTATTACCTGATTCTGATGACTTGCATTGATTGGAATCAGACAGTAATGATGATAACGCCCACATTTTCAAATGGAGGAGAAAAAAAGTTGTCCTTTCTGTACAATACCACATGAAAGTGGTTGGTTTTTGGCATCTAATTCATCCAGCTTCCATACACTTTACAAGAAAAACATTGGCGGCAAATTCCGTAGCTTGCTTGATTGACATTCACGGCACCCGAGGGTCTTGTGAGAGGACGCTGGCTGCTGCCAGTTCATTATTATGAAAAAATGACAGAGAGGAAGGCGAGAAACACTTTTTATTTCAACAGACTTTTGCGCCGTCCCTTCCGTCAAAACTCTAAAGGCCGACTGCACATTTCCTATCTTCACAATAAAAGCCCTGCTTCATGCTGCCTGCGCTAACAAAATAAGAGTCTCGGAAAGCTGGCGTGCACAAGTGATGTGCACGCCAGCTTTCTGAGGGATCGCTTGTGCACGCCAGTTTTCCGAGACTCTGTATTTAGGGGCTTTTATTGTGAAGATAGGAAATGTGCAGTCGGCCTTTAAAGTTTTGACGGAAGGTACGGCGCGAGAGTCTGTTGAAATAAAAAGTGTTTCTCGCCTTCCTCTCGGTCATATTTTCATAATAATGATCTTGCAGCAGCCAGCGTCATCTCACAAGACCCTCCGGTACCGTGAATGTCATTTAAGTGACGTCTTGGTGAAGATTGATGATCATTAATTTTTAGGTCTATTTTTTTTAAAAGCCTGGCTCGAGATCGACTGACACACCCCCCGCGGTCGACTGGTAGCTCGCGATCGACGTAATGGGAACCCCTGACTTAACCTTTTAATAGTTACCCAAGCAAGTTTTGCATTGAATATTGAACAAGCAAGGCTTCTATAACTTTATAGTGTCATGCAAAATCGAGTTTTGTTGGTAGCGGGGGTGTATATTGTAGCGTCCTGGAAGAGTTAGTGCTAGTTCTGGGTATTTGTTCTGTGGTGTTTATGTTGTGTTACGGTGCGGATGTTCTCCCGAAATGTGTTTGTCATTCTTGTTTGGTGTGGGTTCACAGTGTAGCATAACAGTGTTAAAGTTTTTTATACGGCCACCCTTAGTGTGACCTGTATGGCTGTTGACGAAGTATGAGTTGCATTCACTTGTGTGTGTGTAGAAGCCGCATATATTATGTGACTGGGCCGGCACGCTGTTTGTATGGAGGAAATGCGGACGTGACGACAGGTTGTAGAGCAGGGGTCGGGAACCTTTTTGGCTGAGAGAGCCATGAAAGCCATATATTTCAAAATGTATTTCCGTGAGAGCCATATCATATTTTTTTAACACTGAATACAACTAAATGCGTGCATTTTTAAGTAAGACCAACATTTTTAGAGTATGATAAGTCTCTTATTCTTTTTAATAACACTGTTATTCTGAAGCTAACCAATAATAAACAAAATGTCATATCTGTTGATCATGTTTTTGTTTGGCCATGTGCTGTTTGTCCTTTGGACTCTTTAAGTTCCTGTTTTTTTCCACTCCCTTGTCTGGTTTCCTTGGTTACTCATTTTGTCCACCTGTCTCTGGTGGACAAAATGCCCGCTCACCTGCTTCCCGAGCACGAATCAGAGGCAGTAATTAAGCTTGTCTTTGCCAGTCAGTCGCCCTGTGCTGACTTGTCTCATGCCTTGCCATAGTTTCGTGCTTCATGCCATGCCAAGTAAGTTTTGTTTGATTTACGTTCTTAGTCTGTTTATGCGTTAGCTTTGCTCTTTAGCCCAACTTGTGCCTCCGCTGTGAGCGATTTTTGTTCGTATATTTTTTTAGTTAAAATTAAATCATGTTTTTACCTAAATGCCATGTCCCGAGTAGTCCGTCTGCCTTCCTGGGAGAACGACCCCGCAGCAAGCTGCAACCCCCACCCCCCAGCGTGACATAAAATACTTCTTACCATTAATGTGACTTCTTGAACAGGTGCGGTAGAAAACGGATGGATGGATATACATGCATGAGAATGTTTTATATTTTGCACATTATTTTTAGCACTGTGATTAACAGCGAAATTATTCATAATTATCGCGTTAAGCAATGTCAGCTACCTTCAAAGCACGCCACCGATATTGTTGTCCGGGTGGAAATTCGGGAGAATGGTTGCCCCGGGAGATTTTCGGGGCAACCATTCTCCTGAAATTCGGGATTCTCCTGGAAAAATCGGGAGGGTTGGCAAGTATGATAATTAGCGTTGAATGCGGTGATACAGCGGCACTGCTACTGTATAGCCAGCTCTAATGTTAATTTATCATTGCCTCAAGGGCCAAATTAAATTACACGGCGGGCCAAATTTGGCCCGCGGGCCACAGTTTGACACCCCTAAGAGATCAGTTCGACACCCCTAAGAGATCAGACAAATGTATCTGTGTATGTACACGTAGAGTATCGAAATCCAGTCGTAGATCAACTTTTTATATCTCTGGTAATAGAGAGCGTTGTATTGTCAGCAAATTACAAGCTCATATTGCCAGCAAGTTTGCCCTTCAGGCCCCACAATGCATTGGGGGTTAAGTAATTAGAACAATCACATTACCTGTCGATGTTGCTTTGTAATTTCCGTGCGGTCGACAGTTTGCGATCGATAGGCACTTGTCGTTCCCATCACTCAGCCCTCCTCCCCTCGGTGGCCACTTTGATACGATTCACTTTCCGACACGGAATGATGAACGGATCACCGCGCCGCCACCGCAGCGTCTGAGACTGGCATGTCTTTGTGATCATGTTTTGTTTGGGTTTTGTTCTGTTGGTTTTTGGACTCTTTGTGGACTCTTGTTTTGTCACCATGACAACCATTAGTTTCACCTGTCATGTGTTTGGACTCACACACCTGTCATTAATCATGCCTGTATTATTTAAGCTTGTAGTTGCCAGGCAGTCGGCGAAGCTTGGCTTAGGTCTTGGCGTGGAGCCGCTACTGGCAGCCCTCTGCGACGTGGAGCTGCTACTGGCGGCGTGGTGCTGCTACTGGCGGCGCTTGGCGGCTTGGAGATGCTACTGGCGGCGCCTGGCGGCGTGGAGCTGCTACTGGTGCCGCTTGGGGGCGTGGAGCAGCGGCCCGCCAAGCGCCGACAGTAGCATTTCCAAGCTGCCAAGCGTCGCCAGTAGCAACTCCATGCCAAGACCCAAGCCAAGCTTTGACGACTGCCTGGCAACTACAAGCTCAAATAATACAGACATGATTAGTGACAGGTGCGTGAGTCCGAACACATGACAGGTGAAACTAATGGTTGTCATGTTGACAAAACAAGAGTGCACAGAGTCCAAAAACTAACACAACAAAACCAAACAAAACATGATCACAAAGAAATGACAGGGAAGTCTCACGCAAGCAATGTTTTCACGAAGATGTACGGCCCGGAACGACAAACTTCCATTTTTTTTGTTGCAGGGTGTCGTAGGTTTCTTCAAAGGTCATACTTTGTAACGATCTTCTGGCACCGGTACTTCACCCCGATGTTGTACGGAAGCACAAACTGTGACAAAAATCAGCAGGAGGCGACTAACATGGAAACAGCTAGAACACATAAGCACACACGCAGGATTGGACGTCACGTTTCTCCTTTGGCGTCGGACATTTATCTACGGTGACGCCTGCCATAACTCACCATGAAGTGTGTTTGCACATGATGTGTGATTGCTTATTTGCCCTAAGAGGTTGAGAATGATGAAATTCGGGTAAGAGGAATATGTCTTTTTATTCCCACCCATCCATCCATCCATCCATCCATCATCTTCCGCTTATCCGAGGTCAGGTCGCGGGGGCAACAGCCTAAGCAGGGAAACCCAGACTTCCCTTTCCCCAGCCACTTCGTCTAGCTCTTCCCGGGGGATCCCGAGGCGTTCCCAGGCCAGCCGGGAGACATAGTCTTCCCAACGTGTCCTGGGTCTTCCCCGTGGCCTCCTACCGGTTGGACGTGCATTAAACACCTCCCTAGGGAGGCGTTCAGGTGGCATCCTGACCAGATGCCCGAACCACCTCATCTGGCTCCTCTCCATGTGAAGGAGCAGCGGCTTTACTTTGAGTTCCTCCCGAATGGCAGAGCTTCTCACCCTATCTCTAAGGGAGAGCCCCGCCACACGGCGGAGAAAACCCGTTTCGGCCGCTTGTACCGGTGATCTTATCCTTTCGGTCATGACCCAAAGCTCATGACCATAGATGAGGATGGGAACGTAGATCGACCGGTAAATTGAGAGCTTTGCCTTCCGGCTCAGCTCCTTCTTCACCACAACGGATCGGTACAACGTCCGCATTACTGAAGACGCCGCACCGATCTGCCTGTCGATCTCACGATCCACTCTTCCCCCACTCATGAACAAGACTCCTAGGTACTTGAACTCCTCCACTTGGGGCAGGGTCTCCTCCCCAACCCGGAGATGGCATTCCACCCTTTTCCGGGCGAGAACCATGGACTCGGACTTGGAGGTGCTGATTCTCATTCCGGTCGCTTCACACTCGGCTGCGAACCGATCCAGTGAGAGCTGGAGATCCCGGTCAGATGAAGCCATCAGGACCACATCATCTGCAAAAAGCAGAGACCTAATTCTGCTGTCACCAAACCGGAACCCCTCAACGCCTTGACTGCGCCTAGAAATTCTGTGACAGAATCGGTTACAAAGGACAGCCTTGGTGGAGTCCAACCCTCACTGGAAATGTGTTCGACTTACTGCCAGCAATGCGGACCAAGCTCTGGCACTGATCATACAGGGAGCAGACCGCCACAATAAGACAGTCCGATACCCCATACTCTCTGAGCACTCCCCACAGGACTTCCCGAGGGACACGGTCGAATGCCTTCTCCAAGTCCACAAAGCACATGTAGACTGGTTGGGCAGACTCCCATGCACCCTCAAGAACCCTGCCGAGAGTATAGAGCTGGTCCACAGTTCCACGACCAGGACGAAAACCACGCTGTTCCTCCAGAATCCGAGGTTCGACTATCCGGCGAAACTTCCTATTCTGGATATTCAAACTAATCTTTTTCCAAGAATCCAGAATTCCTGGTTTTCCAAAGCCCTATTTCCACCCTTTTTTCTGGCGACTACTTCCTTCCACATTTGTCAACCCACTTCAACCGTTCCACTGTAAAAAAAAAAAATCTTCTTAAGTAGAAAACAAATCAAAGCTATTTTTTGAACTGGAAAAATTCCCGGTTTTCCTGAAAATCCAGTAATTCCGGGAAAACCATTTCTCAATTCAACATGAATGATTTAAAATAATCCAACACCAACCATTTCAACTCATTCAGGCCATTCAAGTTTTTTTTTTACCATTTTCCAAAATTTTCCTGAAATTCCCAAATTTTTGTTGAATTCCCATTCAAAATCAATATGACATTTTTCAGAGTTCCACAACTCTCACAATTTTCACCTAATTCAAACTGTTCCAAACTCATAATATTCAGCCTGTTCAAAACTGTGTGCTCTACTTCAACAATTCTAAAAAAAATTCCAGGATTTCAGTTCAACTTCAGCTTCGGAGCATTCACACGCAATTCCTTCAGGAAATGTTTCATCTAGTTATTATTATTCTTCTCCAGATTTTGTGATGTGAATTGTGAATTATATTTATATAGCGCTTTTCTCTAGTGACTCAAAGCGCTTTACATAGTGAAACCCATTATCTAAGTTTCATTTAAACCAGTGTGGGTGGCACTGGGAGCAGGTGGGTAAAGTGTCTTGCCCAAGGACACAACGGCAGTGACTAGGATGGTGGAAGCGGGAATCGAACCTGAAACCCTCAAATTGCTGGCACGGCCGCTCTACCAACCGAGCTATGCCGCCCCAGTGAGAGCAATTGGGACCGAGAAAGGGACGATTTCACAATTAATTTGGGCGAGGATGAAAGATTCCTGGATGAGGAAAGTTAGTGAAGTGAATTAGTGAATTATATTTATATAGCGCTTTTCTCTAGTGACTCAAAGCACTTTACATAGTGAAACCCATTATCTAAGTTACATTTAAACCAGTGTGGGTGGCACTGGGAGCAGGTGGGTAAGGTGTCTTGCCCAAGGACACAACGGCAGTGACTAGGATGGCGGAAGCGGGAATCGAACCTGCAACCCTCAAGTTGCTGGCACGGCCGCTCTACCAACCGAGCTATGCCGCCCCAGTGAGAGCAATTGGGACCGAGAAAGTGACAATTTCACAATTAATTTGGGCGAGGATGAAAGATTCCTGGATGAGGAAAGTTAGTGAAGTGAATTAGTGAATTATATTTATATAGCGCTTTTCTCTAGTGACTCAAAGCACTTTACATAGTGAAACCCATTATCTAAGTTACATTTAAACCAGTGTGGGTGGCACTGGGAGCAGGTGGGTAAAGTCTCTTGCCCAAGTACACAACGGCAGTGACTAAGATGGCGGAAGCGGGAATCGAACCTGCAACGCTCAAGTTGCTGGCACGGCCGCTCTACCAACCGAGCTACGCCGCCCCAATAAGCGCTCTACCTTCCACATTTTTCATCCGATTCAACCGTTCTAACTTCAAACTGTTCAGCCTATTCGAGAATTGCCGGCTTTTCCTTGACAAATTCCCCAAATTCCCAGATTTCTCAGAACTCCAGGTTTTCCGGGACATTTTTCCCACTCAAAATGAATTGGCCATTTTTCAAACTTCCAACATTTCCACATTTTTCAACCGATTCAAACCATTCCACGTTCAACACATCTCAATTATCCTGGACATTCAATCTATGATTTTACAAGTAAAAACAAATTCCAGGAATTTTACTTACTTACAAATTAATTAAGAAGATGTAGAAATATAATACTTGTTAAATACAATACTGAACAAAAGGAAAGCAAAACATTTATAAATGCAACAGTATTGATACTGCTACAACTAATAATAATAATAATAATGATAATAAAGGTCCCAATAATGATAGTAAATAGTTGTTTAATGTTTTTAATGCAAATATTGATTCTCTAAAAACGTATTTGTATTGCTCAAGAGCTCTCAATTCAAACCTCGACATGTGCTGTTTGTTGACTACAAGAAAACTGCAACAGCGGGTCAATGTTGCACCGCTGAATCATTGGGGGAGGAAAACAAATTATTCAGTTGGCCAGAGGGCAGCATGCTCATGCACTTTGCTCATGTAGTTTTCTAGTTCAGAAATAGCTATAAAACTTTGTCGAATGAGAAAAAGTTCAGTCTTTGTTTTTGGCTTTCTGTTTATGAACACTTGCATTCGCAATGTTGAATTTAGTAGTACAAAGAAGAGTTCAAAACCATTCAAATCTTCTAATTGATCACTTATGTCCCTATTTTATTACGCCTGTACTGGCTCACCTGCACTGGCTTCCTGTGCACTTAAGATGTGACTTTAAGGTTTTACTACTTACGTATAAAATACTACACGGTCTAGCTCCATCCTATCTTGCCGATTGTATTGTACCATATGTCCCGGCAAGAAATCTGCGTTCAAAGGACTCCGGATTATTAGTGATTCCCAAAGCCCAAAAAAAGTCTGCGGGCTATAGAGCGTTTTCCGTTCGGGCTCCAGTACTCTGGAATGCCCTCCCGGTAACAGTTTGAGATGCCACCTCAGTAGAAGCGTTTAAGTCTCACCTTAAAACTCATTTGTATACTCTAGCCTTTAAATAAACCTCCTTTTTAGACCAGTTGATCTGCCGTTTCTTTTCTTTTTCTCCTATGTCCCACTCTCCCTTATGGAGGGGGTCTGGTCCGATCCGGTGGCCATGTACTGCTTGCCTGTGTATCGGCTGGGGACATCTCTGCGCTGCTGATCCGCCTCCGCTTGGGATGGTTTCCTGCTGGCTCCGCTGTGAACGGGACTCTCGCTGCTGTGTTGGATCCGCTTTGGACTGGACTCTCGCGACTGTGTTGGATCCATTGTGGATTGAACTTTCACAGTATCATGTTAGACCAGCTCGACATCCATTGCTTTCGTCCTCTCCAAGGTTCTCATAGTCATCATTGTCACCGACGTCCCACTGAGTTTGAGTTTTCCTTGCCCTTATGTGGGCCTACCGAGGATGTCGTAGTGGTTTGTGTTGTGGTTTGTGCAGCCCTTTGAGACACTAGTGATGTAGGGCTATATAAGTAAACATTGATTGATTGATTTTCCCAGGTTTTTTTTACATGCTTGAAGTTACGCACATTCCTTTTGTTCGGATTTTCCCATCAAGCCTGCAGACACGCCCACACCACATGAATACGGAAAGGTACCCATCCATCCATCCATCTGTCCATCCATCCATCTTCTTCCGCTTATCCGAGGTCGGGTTGCGGGGGCAACAGCCTAAGCAGGGAAACCCAGACTTTCCTCTCCCCAGCCACTTCGTCTAGCTCTTCCCGGGGGATCCCGAGGCTTTCCCAGGCCAGCCGGGAGACATAGTCTTCCCAACGTGTCCTGGGTCTTCCCCGTAGCCTCCTACCGGTTGGACGTGCCCTAAACACCTCCCTAGGGAGGCGTTCGGGTGGCATCCTGACCAGATGCCCGAACCACCTGATCTGGCTCCTCTCCATGTGAAGAAGCAGAGGCTTTACTTTGAGTTCCTCCCGGATGACAGAGCTTCTCACCCTATCTCTAAGGGAGAGACCCGCCACCCGGCGGAGGAAACTCATTTCGGCTGCTTATACCCGTGATCTTGTCCTTTCGGTCATGACCCAAAGCTGATGACCATAGGTGAGGATGGGAATGTAGATCGACCGGTAAATTGAGAGCTTTGCCTTCCGGCTCAGCTCCTTCTTCACCACAACGGATCGGTACAACGTCCGCATTACTGAAGACGCCGCACCGATCCGCCTGTCGATCTCACAATCCACTCTTCCCTCACTCGTGAACAAGACTCCTAGGTACTTGAACTCCTCCACTTGGGGCAGGGTCTCCTCCCCAACCCGGAGATGGCACTCCACCCTTTTCCGGGCGAGAACCATGGACTCGGACTTGGAGGTGCTGATTCTCATTCTGGTCGCTTCACACTCGGCTGCGAACCGATCCAGTGAGAGCTGAATATCCCGGTCAGATGAAGCCATCAGGACCACATCATCCGCAAAAAGCAGAGACCCAATCCTGCGGTCACCAAACCGGAACCCCTCAACGCCTTGACTGCGCCTAGAAATTCTGTCCATAAAAGTTATGAACAGAATCGGTGACAAAGTACAGCCTTGGCGGAGTCCAACCCTCACTGGAAATGTGTTCTACTTACTGCCGGCAATGCGGACCAAGATCTGGCACTGATCATACAGGGAGCGGACCGCCACAATAAGACAGTCCGATACCCCATACTCTCTGAGCACTCCCCACAGGACTTCCCGAGGGACACGGTCGAATGCCTTCTCCAAGTCCACAAAGCACATGTAGACTGGTTGGGCAAACTCCCATGCACCCTCAAGAGCCCTGCCGAGAGTATAGAGCTGGTCCACAGTTCCACGACCAGGACGAAAACCACACTGTTCCTCCTGAATCCGAGGTTCGACCATCCGGCGTAGCCTCCTCTCCAGTACACCTGAATAAACCATGGCTGAGGATAGGTACCGAATCCGGTAATTTTTTTGCCACAGGCCGAATCACGCTATTTCTACCATTTGACGTAAATTCGAAACGGTGCTATGTTACGGTACTTGGGTTGCGGGTGACATCAATATAATGTACATTGGTTTTGCTATTAACATGCTACTGATTAGCATTAGCGATTCTACATGGCAATTTTAACACATCCAAATGTGTCAGTGCAAACTATAACTAAAACGTGCTTGTATCAAACAGCTGGGGTATAATAAGTACAACAATAAAAATAATCATCTTAAAACTCATTTGTATACTCTAGCCTTTAAATAGACCTCCTCTTTAGACCAGTTGATCTGCCGCTTCTTTTCTTTTTCTCCTTTGTCCCCCCCTACTTTGTGGAGGGGATCCGGTCCGATGACCATGGATGAAGTACTGGCTATCCAGAGTCGGTACCCAGGATGGACCGCTCGTCGGGACCCAGGATGGACCACTCGCCTGTGTATCGGTTGGGGACATCTCTAGGATGCTGATCCGACTCCGCTTGGGATGGTTTCCTGTGGACGGGACTCTGGCTGCTGTCTTGGATCCGCTTTGAACTGAACTCTCGCGGCTGTGTTGGATCCACTATGGATTGAACTTTTGCAGCATCATGTTAGACCCGCTCGACATCCATTGCTTTCGGTCCCCTAGAGGGGGGGGGTTGCCCATATATGAGGTCCTCTCCAAGGTTTCTCATAGTCATCATTGTCACTGGCGTCCCACTGGGTGTGAGTTCTCCTTGCCCTTATGTGGGTTCTTCCGAGGATGTCGTACTCGTAGTGGTTTATACAGTCTTTTGAGACAGTTGTGATTTAGGGCTGTATAAATAAACGTTGATTGATTGATTGATTGATTGATTGATTGACATGTTCAAACTGATAAACATTTTTTTGTTGTTGCAAATAATCATTAACTTTAGAATATGATGCCAGCAAAACGTGACAAAGAAGTTGGGAAAGGTGGCAATAAATACTAATAAAGTTAAGGGATGCTCATCAAACACTTATTTGGAACATCCCACAGGTGTGCAGGCTAATTGGGAACAGGTGGGTGCCATGATTGGGTATAAAAACAGCTTCCCAAAAAACAGTGCTTAGTCTTTCAGAAGAAAGGATGGGGCGAGGTACACCCTTTTGTCCACAACTGCGTGAGCAAATAGTCAAACAGTTTAAGAACAATGTTTCTCAAAGTGCAATTGCAAAAAAAAATTGGGATTTCAACATTTCCGGTCCATAATATCCTCAAAAAGTTCAGAGAATCTGGATAAATCCCTCCACGTAAGCGGCATGGCCGGAAACCAACATTGAATGACTGTGACCTTCAATCCCTCAGACATCACTGTATTAAAAACCGACAACAAAGGATATCACCACATGGGCTCAGGAAACCACTGTCACTAAATACAGTTTGTTGCTACATCTGTAAGTGCAAGTTAAAGCTCTACAATGCACAGCGAAAGCCATTTATCAACAACATCCAGAAAAACCGCCGGCTTCTCTGGGCCCGAGATCATCTAAGATGGACTGATGCAAAGTGGAAAAGTGTTCTGTGGTCTGATGAGTTCACATTTCTAATTGTTTTTGGAAATATTCAACATCGTGTCATCCGGACCAAAGGAGAAGCGAACCATCCAGACTGTTATCGAGTTCAAAAGCCAGCATCTGTGATGGCCCACGGCATGGGTAACTTACACATCTGTGAAGGCACTATTAATGCTGAAAGGTACATACAGGTTTTGGAACAACATATGCTGCCATCTAAGGGCCTTCTTTTTCATGGTCGCCCCTGCTTATTTCAGCAAGACAATGCCAAGCCACATTCAGCACATGTTACAACAGCGTGGCTTTGTAAAAAAAAGATTGCGGGTACTTTCCTGGCCCGCCTGCAGTCCAGACCTGTCTCCCATGGAAAATGTGTGTCGCATTATGAAGCGTAAAATACGACAGCGGAGGCCCCGGACTGTTGAACGACTGAAGCTCTACCTAAAACAAGAATGGGAAAGAAATCCACTTTCAAAGCTTCAACAATCAGTTTTCTCAGTTCCCAAACGTTTATTGAGTGTTGGTAAAAGAAAAGGTGATGTAACACAGTGGTGAACATGCCCTTTCCCAACTACTTTGGCACGTGTTGCAGCCATGAAATTCCAAGTTAATTATTATTTGCAAAATAGAAATACAGTTTATGAGTTTGAACATCAAATATCTTGTCTTTGTAGTGCATTCAACTGAATATGGGTTGAAAAGGATTTGCAAATCATTGTATTCGGTTTATATTTCCCAACTCATATGGAAACAGGGTTTGTAGTTGTTCGTCTACACAAAATGCAAACACAATTTTTGATTCGACAGTTTTACCTGTGCGGTTTTGTGCTGCTCTGAGACAAATTCCATTGCTGAAAATCATGCCGATGAGCCAAATTATATGAGGTAATGGAGATCTGTGCGCATAATCAGCCTGGATCGGTTGAAATTGTCGCAAATATCTGGAAGCAGTGAAAATTACCGACACTGTCAATGGATGCTTCAACAGGAACTGAATTATTTTTGACTTGGGCCAAAAAAAAGAGTCTTAAAACCTATATTATTAATTTTTTTACACTTTGAAGTATGTCCACAGTCTAAAACTCTTTTTTTTGATGATTCCTGTATTGACAGGTAAATGAAGCCATGCTATTCACCCCACATAAACTTGCACTTCTCACATTAACCTTCGTCTTCGTGTTAGGGTCGGCACCGACCCGTTTTAGTTTTTAAATGCATAAAAGAACCACATAAATTTATTTTTATGCATTAAGGTTTTCTGACTTTGTCAGGAACCTCTATTTCAACAAAATAAAACTTTTTTTTTTTGTTTCACTAAATTATAAAATGCTCTGGTTGAAATTATGACATTGGTGTTGTTAGGGTCGGTTTTGACCCAGTTATAAAAACTAAGACTATAAAGCACTAAGTAGAGCCAAAACTGAACACACTGACGGCCAGCTCCTCTCCCAATCATGTGAGCTTTAGTGGATTCTCATTTTACCTTGTTATCCAGTACAAAAACAAAAAAAATGTATGTGGTTCTTTTATGCATTTAAAAACTAAAATGTCCAAACATTTGAGGTCAATTCAGTATAGAGTTGTTACTATGTTAAAATTATTAAAATGAAAAAATAAATAAAACAAATGTATTTAAGAGATGTGTTCTAATACCCCTCAGTAATGGTCAGGTAACACAACAACCTTTTTTTTATTTTTATGATTCTCTTGAGGTTCGTTTTACCATATTTAAAAATTGAAATCGAGGGGTATACTGACAAAAAAAAGGCCCAATGGCCCACACCAAAAATATTAAAACCAATATTTTCATGGATAAGGAAACCTAACGAGGTAACCAAGAGATGAGAAACAAATTGGATGATAGATAATTGTTTTTAGTGTATTTTACAGCTGATTTAAAACATGGGTCAAAACCGACCCGTTAACATAAGAGATGGTAACAGAAAGCTAACACAAGAGGAAGGTTAAAACTAACCGCAGCTGATGTTTTCCTTAATTAGACGACAAAATGTTGATTTTTTAAACAAAATACATAAAAAAAAAACCCATAATGAAATAGTTTTTTTTAAAGGTCTCTGATTCTTTCTCACTTAGACAGCTGCTCCATTTTGCGGTCTAATGCATCAAAACACATTTACAATTAATCCAATAAAAATGGCTCGCTGAGAGGTTATATCATGCTGGAAATTGGAGGACCGATTTGTGTTTCGTGTTTTGTTTTGAAAAAATATATATTTTCCATCCATTTTCTACCGCTTATTCCCTTTTGGGGTGGCGAGGGGGCGCTGGCGCCTATCTCAGCTACAATCGGGCGGAAGGCGGGGTACACCCTGGACAAGTCGCCACCTCATCGCGGGGCCAACACAGATAGACAGACAACATTCACACACTAGGGCCAATTTTAGTGTTGCCAATCAACCTATCCCCAGGTGCATGTCTTTGGAAGTGGGAGGAAGCCGGAGTACCCGGAGGGAACCCACGCATTCACGGGGAGAACATGCAAACTCCACACAGAAAGATCCCGAGCCTGGATTTGAACCCAGGACTGCAGGAACTTCGTATTGTGAGGCAGACGCACTAACCCAAGCCGCACTAACCTAAGCCGTTTCTTTTCTTTTTCTTCTATGTCCCACTCTCCCTTGTGGAGGGGGTCTGTTCCGATCCGATGGCCATGTACTGCTTGCCTGTGTATCGGCTGGGGACATCTCTGTGATGCTGATCCGCCTCCGCTTGGGATGGTTTCCTGCTGGCTCCGCTGTGAACGGGACTCTCGCTGCTGTGTTGGATCCGCTTTGGACTGGACTCTCGCAACTGTGTTGGATCCATTATGGATTGAACTTTCACAGTATCATGTTAGACCCGCTCGACATCCATGGCTTTCCTTCTCTCCAAGGTTCTCATAGTCATCATTGTCACCGACGTCCCACTGGGTGTGAGTTTTCCTTGCCCTTATGTGGGCCTACCGAGGATGTCGTGGTGGTTTGTGCAGCCCTTTGAGACACTAGTGATTTAGGGCTATATAAGTAAACATTGATTGATTGATTGATAACCCCTCTGCCACCGTGAAACCCTAAATAATTGATATACGTTTTCATTCCTCAAAAATACCCTCAAGCCTTTTCTCTCAATTATTGTCTACTTTCTACAGCGTGGGTGTCAAACTCTGGCCCGCGGGCCAAATTTGGCCCGCCTTTTAATTTAATTTGGCCCTTGAGGCAATATCAAATTAACATTAGAGCTGGCTCGCCGGTAACACCACATTCACCGCTGATAGTCATACTTGCCAACCCTCCCAATTTTTCTGGGAGACTCCCGAAGTTCCCGAAAATCTCCCTGGGCAACCATTCTCCCGATTTCTACCCGGACAACAAAATTGGGGGCGTGCCTTAAAGCCATTGTCCTCTACAACATGTCGTCACGTCCTCTTTTCCTCCATATAAACAGCGTGCTGGCCGAGTCACATAATATATGCGGCTTTCACACACACCTACTTGGTCAACAGCCATACAGGTCACACTGAGGGTGGCCGTATAAACAACTTTAACATTGTTACAAATATGCGCCACACTGTGAACCCACACCAAACAAGAATGACAAAACCCATTTCGGTAGAACACCTGCAACGTAACACAACATAAATTATTAGTGATTCCTAAAGCCCAAAAAAAGTCTGCGGGCTATAGAGCGTTTTCCGTTCGGGCTCCAGTACTCTGGAATGCCCTCCCGGTAACAGTTCGAGATGCTACCTCAGTAGAAGCATTTAAGTCTCACCTTAAAACTCATTTGTATACTCTAGCCTTTAAATAGACCTCCTTTTTAGACCAGTTGATCTGCTGCTTCTTTTCTTTTTTCTCCTATGTCCCCCCGTCCCTTGTGGAGGGGGTCCGGTCCGATGACCATGGATGAAGTACTGGCTGTCCAGAGTCGAGTTCCAGGATGGACCGCTCGTCGAGACCCAGGATGGACCGCCGCCTGTGTACCGGTTGGGGACATCTCTACGCTGCTGATCCGCCTCCGCTTGGGATGGTTTCCTGTGGACGGGACTCTCTCTGCTGTCTTGGATCCGCTTTGAACTGAACTCTCGCGGCTGTGTTGGAGCCACTATGGATTGAACTTTCACAGTATCATGTTAGACCCGCTCGACATCCATTGCTTTCAGTCCCCTAGAGGGGGGGAGGGGGGGGTGGGGGGTTGCCCACATTTGAGGTCCTCTCCAAGGTTTCTCATAGTCAGCATTGTCACTGGCGTCCCACTGGGTGTGAATTCTCCCTGTGAGTTCTCCTTGCCCTTTTGTGGGTTCTTCCGAGGACGTCGTAGTCGTAATGGTTTGTACAGTCCTTTGAGACATTTGTGATTTAGGGCTATATAAATAAACATTGATTGATTGATTGATAAATACAACAGAATAAATACCCAGAACCCCTTGCAGCACTAACTCTTCCGGAACGCTACAATATACACCCCCCGCTACCACCAAACCCCGCCCACCTCATTTTTATCTTATTTCCGAATTTATTAGCCTGTGGAAAAAGTTAATATTAATATTTACCTCAGAAGGCTGCAAATAGAAAAGAGGCATTCATTTTTTTTATTACATTTTATTTAATATACCACTGATGTTTTTTCGTTTGTTTTTTGAAAGTGGATTTTGCACTATTACCTTATATAAGTTCTGCCTGTTCCATGGGAGGAAGCCCGAGTACCCGGAGGGAACCCACGCAGTCACGGGGAGAACATGCAAACTCCACACAGAAAGACCCCGAGCCCGGGATTGAAGCCAGGATTACTCAGGACCTTCGTATTGTGAGGCAGATGCACTAACCCCTGTTCCACCGTGCTGCCCTATTTAAGCCTTGCTCGTTCAATATTCAATGCAAAACTTGTTTGGGTCCCTATTAAAAGGTTATTTTGTTCAACCTTGGCCCGTGGCTTTGTTCAGTTTTAAATTTTGGCCCACTTTGTATTTGAGTTTGACACCCCTCTTCTACAGTCATGGTCATTTTACATGTCCTCTGCTCAGGACTAATACCGGATTTTCCAGACTATAGAATGCATCGGGATGTACACTATATTGCCAAAAGTATTTGGCCACCCATCCAAATGATGGGAATCAGGTGTCCTAATCACTTAGCCCGGCCACAGGTGTGTAAAATCAAGCACTCAGGCATGGAGACTGTTTCTACAAACATTTGTGAAAGAATAGTGATTCCAGCGTGGAGCTGTCATAGGATGCCACCTGTGCAACAAATCCAGTCCTAAAATGTCCTCGCTCCTAAATATTCCAAAGTCAAATGTCGGCTTTATTATAAGACACTGGAAGAATTTGGGAACAACAGCAACTCAGCCATCAAGTGGTAGGTCACGTAAACTGACAGAGAGGGGTCAGTGGACTCAGAAACGCATAGTGCAAAGATTTTCTTTATAGTCAGTTGCTACAGAGCTCCAAACTTCATGTGACTTTCCAATTAGCCCACGTACAGTACGCAGAGAGCTTCATGGCCGAGCAGCTGCATCTAAGCCATACATCTCCAAGTCCAACGCAGTGGTGTAAAACACGTCGCCACTGGACTCTAGAGCAGTGGAGACGCCTTATCTGGAGTGATGTGAATTATATTTATATAGCGCTTTTTCTCTAGTGACTCAAAGCGCTTTACATCGTGAAACCCAATATCTAAGTTACATTTAAACCAGTGTGGGTGGCACTGGGAGCAGGTGGGTAAAGTGTCTTGCCCAAGGACACAACGGCAGTGACTAGGATGGCGGAAGCGGGAATCGAACCTGCAACCCTCAAATTGCTGGCACGGCCACTCTACCAACCGAGCTAAACTGCCCCATGAATGATGAATCACGTTTTTCCATCTGGCGATCCGATGGACAAGTCTGGGTTTGGGTATTGCCAGGAGAACGGTACATTTCAACCTGCATTGTGCAGAGTGGGAAATTTGGGGGAGGAGGAATTATGTTGTGGGGTTGTTTTTTAGGGAGTTGGGCTTGGCCTCTTAGTTCCATTAGAATTAACTTTGAATGCTCCAGGTTACCAAATCATTTTGGACAATTCCATGCTCCCAACCTTGTGGGAACAGTTTGGAGCGGGCCCCTTCCTCTTCCAACATGACTGTGCACCGCTGCATAAAAACAAGGTACATACACACATGGATGACGGAGTCTGGGGTGGATGAACTTGACTGGCCTGCACAGAGTCCTGACATAACACCTTTGGGACCAACAACAGTGTGTGACCTCATTAATGTGCTTTTGGAAGAATGGTCGGAAATTTCTGTAAACACACTCCACAACCTTGTGGACAGCCTTCCCAGAAGAGTTGAAGCAATAATAGCTTCAAAAGGTGGACTGACATTATATAGGACCCTATGGGTTAGGAATGGGATGGCACTTCAAGTCCATATGTGAGTCAAAGAAGGTGGACAAATACGTTTGGCAACATAGTGTAGGCCCATCCATCCATCCATCCATTTTCTACCGCTTATTCCCTTTCGGGGCCGCATACACTAAATTTTAGAAGAAAAAAAAATCCAATATGATAAGCCGCAAATATTAATGTCGCGAAAATGTACACAGTATGAGTATGTTAACGTTAATTTCTTTATTTCCAAACGGTGTTTGTAACACTGCAGTAAAACGGCTGATCAAACAAAACAGAAGTCATCGTGATGGGCCCACTAGTAAAGTACAGTATGTACTTTATTATCATTTATGTAACTCTCTTATTTGTAGTCTAACAATGTATGCAGAGATGAGATGTGTCGCTAACACGAGATCGGTCCCCTCGGCACAACATCTGGTAAACCTTGCGGTTCGTGGCAGAAGAGAGCGTTCTTTTGAGTCCAGGGCGGGTCTCTGATTGAGCTGACCCGGACCCTGACCAGCAGCTCAGACAGGTCGGGGGTTTTCCAATCTCTACTGTCCTTAAAGATCTGGAAGTAGTTTTTTCAGAGGGATCATAAACATGCTTCTTCTAGTCCACGAAGACTGTGGTATGTCTCCTAAGGAAGGACCTGGACTAGACCCTCTTCCTTAGAGCCAAGAAGAAGGCCTTGTTAGCCATTGCAAAGTCCATCCCAACTGGTACAGATCCTATGAAATCTTAGGAGTTGGGTTTTGGCTAACCCCGCGAATTTGTCATTGGGGTAGGATCTGTTCTTATAGCGAAGGGCATGGGTGTTGGTCTCGTTAAAGGCCTACTGAAATGAGATTTTCTTATTTAAACGGGGATAGCAGGTCCATTCTATGTGTCATACTTGATCATTTCGCGATATTGCCATATTTTTGCTGAAAGGATTTAGTAGAGAACGTCGACGATAAATTTTTGCAACTTTTGGTGCTGGTAAAAAAGCCTTGCCTGTACCGGAAGTAGCAGACGATGTGCGCGTGACGTCACGGGTTGTGGAGCTCCTCACATCTGAACATTGTTTACAATCATGGCCACCAGCAGCGAAGGCGATTCGGACCGAGAAAGTGACGATTTCCCCATTAATTTGAGCGAAAATGAAAGATTTGTGGATGAAGAAAGAGAGAGTGAAAGACTAGAAAAAAACATAGACAATACAGTGGGAGCGATTCAGATGTTATTAGACACATTTACTAGGATAATTCTGAAAAATCCCTTATCTGTTTATTGTGTTACTAGTGTTTTAGTGAGATTATATGGTCGTACCTGTACAACCTGAAGGTCGGCCCCGCACCTTTCTTCAGCACCAGTCGACGGGTGGTAGCGATGCCCATCTCTGCCCTTCGCAATGGACCCTCTTCGAAACACGATCTTTCGAAATGAGGCGTGGCGCAGTGGGTGAGTGGCCGTGCGCAACCCGAAGGTCCCTGGTTCAATCCCCACCTAGTACCAACCTCATCACGTCCGTTGTGTCCTGAGCAAGACACTTCACCCTTGCTCCTGATGGGTGCTGGTTAGCACCTTGCATGGCGGCTCCCTCCATCAGTGTGTGAATGGGTACAGTAAATATGGAAGTAGTGTCAAAGCGCTTTGAGTACCTTGAAGTTAGAAAAGCACTATACAAGTACAACCCATTTATCATTTATTTATTTATTTACTTTGTGTGTGTGGTCCAACCCAACCGTGTTCGTTTGACCGCTCTGTTCCATAGCAAAGCTTCACCGTCATCTTTCGGGAATGTAAACAATGAAACACCGGCTGTGTTTGTGTTGCTAAAGGTGGCCGCAATACACCGCTTCCCACCTACAGCTTTCTTCTTTGACGTCTCCATTATTGATTGAACAAATTGCAAAAGATGCGGTGACACAGATGTCCAGGTTACTGTGGAATTATGCGATGAAAACAGACGACTTATAGCTGGGGACGGTGCTGGAACAAAATGTCCTATACAATCCGTGACGTCAGGCGCACAAGTCATCATACCGCGACGTTTCAGAAGGATATTTCGACGGGAAATTTAAAACTGCAATTTAGTAAACTAACCCGGCCGTATTGGCATGTGTTGCAATGTTAATATTTCATCATTGATATATAAACTATCAGACTGCGTGGTCGGTAGTAGTGGGTTTCAGTAGGCCTTTAAATAAGACCTCGATGTCAAGGTGGTGTGTGGTGGTGAAATCTGGACCCCTGTGTCATGACGGGGGGTTCGCAACTTGCGACGAGGTTTGTTCTCCCAGGACGCAAACAGACTTTCCCGGACAACAGTAGAAGGTACGAACATAATTTAATTTTAACACTCAAAATTACTACAAAAACAAAGGGCGCGCACAAGGCGGGGAACAAACTTAACGCAGGACATGAAACAAAACTACACTTACTGTGACGAGAAAAGCATGAAACTATGGCAAGAAGTGAGCAATAAGAAGTGTCGGGAGTGTGTTGAGGGTGAGTAGAAGGTGATGTCTCCAGCCTGGCAACTGCAGGCTTGTCAGGCTGGGAGAGGCAATGATGAGAGATATAGCAGATATAGCGTATACTAAAGTAATGTCCGATCATTACCTTATAAAATTCGAAGTTCAGACTCATGTTCGGCAAGCTAATAATAATAATAACTGCTATAGCAGCCGCAACATTAATGCTGCCACAACGACGACTCTTGCGGACCTACTGCCCTCGGTAATGGCACCGTTCCCAAAGTATGTGGGCTCTATTGATAACCTCACTAACAACTTTAACAACGCCCTGCGCGAAACCATTGATAGTATAGCACCGCTGAAGTTAAAAAAGGCTCCAAAAAGGCGTACGCCATGGTTTACTGAAGAAACTAGAGCTCAGAAATTATTATGTAGAAAGCTGGAACGCAAATGGCGCACGACTAAACTTGAGGTGCACCATCAAGCATGGAGTGATAGTTTAATAACTTATAAACGCATGCTTACCTTAGCTAAAACTAATTATTACTCAAATCTCATCCACCGCAATAATAAAAACGATCCAAAATTTTTGTTTAGTACTGTAGCATGGCTAACCCAACAAGGGACTCCTTCCAGTAGCTCCACCCATTCGGCAGATGACTTTATGAAGTTCTTTATTAAGAAAATTGAACTTATTAGAAAGGAGATTAAAGACAATGCGTCCCAGCTACAACTGGGTTATAGTAACACAGATACGATTGTATATACGGCGGATACTGCAAATATCCAAAATAGTTTCTCTCGTTTTGATGAAATAACATTAGAAGGATTGTTACAACGTGTAAATGGAATAAAACAAACAACATGTTTACTTGACCCACTTCCTGGGAAACTTATCAAGGAGCTTTTTGTATTATTAGGTCCATCAGTGCTAAATATTATAAACTTATCACTTTCCTCGGGCACTGTTCCCGTTGCATTCAAAAAAGCGGTTATTCATCCTCTCCTTAAAAGACCTAACCTCGATCCTGACCTCATGGTAAACTACCGACCGGTGTCTCACCTTCCCTTTATTTCGAAAATCCTCGAAAAAATTGTTGCGGAGCAGCTAAATGAGCACTTAGCGTTTAACAATCTATGTGAAACCTTTCAATCCGGTTTCAGGGCAAATCACTCGACTGAGACAGCCCTCGCAAAATTGACTAATGATCTATTGCTAACGATGGACTCTGATGCGTCATCTATGTTGCTGCTCCTCGATCTTAGCGCTGCTTTCGATACCGTCGATCATAATATTTTATTAGAGCGTATCAAAATACGAATTGGTATGTCAGACTCAGCCCTGTCATGGTTTAACTCTTATCTTACTGATAGGATGCAGTGCGTCTCCTATAACAGTGTGACCTCGGACTATGTTAAGGTAACGTGTGGAGTTCCCCAGGGTTCGGTCCTTGGCCCTGTACTCTTCAGCATCTACATGCTGCCGCTAGGTGACGTCATACGCAAATACGGTATTAGCTTTCACTGTTATGCTGATGACACCCAACTTTACATGCCCCTAAAGCTGACCAACATGCCGGACTGTAGTCAGTTGGAAGCGTGTCTTAATGAAATTAAACAATGGATGTCCGCTAACTTTTTGCAACTTAATGCCAAAAAAACGGAAATGCTGATTATCGGTCCTGCTAGACACCGACCTCTATTTAATAATACAACTTTAACATTTGACAACCAAATAATAAAACAAGGTGACTCTGTAAAAAATCTGGGTATTATCTTCGACCCAACTCTCTCCTTTGAGTCACACATTAAAAGCGTTACTAAAACGGGCTTCTTTCATCTCCGTAATATCGCTAAAATTCGCTCCATTTTGTCCACTAAAGACGCCGAGATCATTATCCATGCGTTTGTTACGTCTCGTCTCGATTACTGTAACGTATTATTTTCGGGTCTCCCCATGTCTAGCATTAAAAGATTACAGTTGGTACAAAATGCGGCTGCTAGACTTTTGACAAGAACAAGAAAGTTTGATCATATTACGCCTGTACTGGCTCACCTGCACTGGCTTCCTGTGCACTTAAGATGTGACTTTAAGGTTTTATTACTTACGTATAAAATACTACACGGTCTAGCTCCAGCCTATCTTGCCGATTGTATTGTACCGTATGTCCCGGCAAGAAATCTGCGTTCAAAAGACTCCGGCTTATTAGTGATTCCTAGAGCTCAAAAAAAGTCTGCGGGCTATAGAGCGTTTTCCGTTCGGGCTCCAGTACTCTGGAATGCCCTCCCGGTAACAGTTCGAGATGCTACCTCAGTAGAAGCATTTAAGTCTCATCTTAAAACTCATTTGTATACTCTAGCCTTTAAATAGACCTCCTTTTTAGACCAGTTGATCTGCCGCTTCTTTTCTTTCTCCTATGTCCCCCCCTCCCTTGTGGAGGGGGTCCGGTCCGATGACCATGGATGAAGTACTGACTGTCCAGAGTCGAGACCCAGGATGGACCGCTCGTCGGGACCCAGGATGGACCGCTCGCCTGTATCGGTTGGGGACATCTCTACGCTGCTGATCCGCTTCAGATGGTTTCCTGTGGACGGGACTCTCGCTGCTGTCTTGGAGCCACTATGGATTGAACTTTCACAGTATCATGTTGGACCCGCTCGACATCCATTGCTTTCGGTCCCCTAGAGGGGGGGGGTTGCCCACATCTGAGGTCCTCTCCAAGGTTTCTCATAGTCAGCATTGTCGCTGGCGTCCCACTGAATGTGAATTCTCCCTGCCCACTGGGTGTGAGTTTTCCTTGCCCTTTTGTGGGTTCTTCCGAGGATGTTGTAGTCGTAATGATTTGTGCAGTCCTTTGAGACATTTGTGATTTGGGGCTATATAAATAAACATTGATTGATTGATTGATGTCTGTTCATGATTTTGTTTGGATATGTTCTGTTTTGCTTAAGACTCCATTGTTTCTAGTTTTTACACTTCCTTGTTTGTCTTATTACTATGCCAACTCATTAGTTTTCACCTTGTCCTCATGTCTCACACCTGTTGTCACTAATCACCACAGTATTATTTAAGCCTGTCTGTTTCTGTTGTTCATTCTGGCAACATCACCTCTTTCTCACGTTTACCAACTGCCACGCACCTTGCAATGATCCATGTCTCGTTCACAGTTCATTGTCAAGTAAGTTTTTGTTTATAGTTCATAGTTAATTGCCTTTGTGCTAGTCTTTTGTTTCCTTAGTCGGTTTTTGTACCGCCATTGGGCGCGCCTTTTGTTTGTTCCTGTTTTTAGTTATAGTGTAAATAAAAAATATGTACCTTCATTCACGCCTTGCTCGCGCCAACTTTCCTTTGCCTCAAAAAAACAATCCACGCCCAATTCCAAGTCGTGACAAGGCTTAAATAGTGACGTTGTGATTGACAACAGGTGCATGAAACCATGTGAATCAGGTGCGTGAGTAAACAGAAAGGCGTTTAATTCGCCAAAATTCACCCATGTAGAGTTCGGAAATCGGTTAAAAAAAGATATGGTCTTTTTTCTGCACCATCAAGGTATATATTGACGCTTACATAGGTCTGGTGATAATGATCCCCTTTAAGTCTGTCTGTTTTTGTTGTTCATTCTGGCAACATCATATCCTTCTCACGTCTACCACCTGCTACGCACTTTGCAATGATCCATGTCTCGTTCACAGTTCCTTGTCAAGTAAGTTTTGGTTTATATTTCATAGTTAATTGCCTTTGTACTAGTCTTTTGTTTCCTTAGTCAGTTTTTGTACCGACATTGAGCGTGCCTTTTGTTTGTTCCTGTTTTTAGTTATAGTGTAAATAAAAAATATTTACCCTCATTCAAGCCTCGCTCGCGCCAACTTTCCTTTGCCTCGGAAAAAACAATCCACGCCCAAGTCCAAGTCGTGACAAGGCTTAAATAGTGACGTTGTGATTGACAACAGGTGCATGACACCATGTGAATCAGGTGCGTGAGTAAACAGAAAGGCGTTTAATTCGCCAAAATTCACCCATTTAGAGTTCGGAAATCGGTTAAAAAATATATATGGTCTTTTTTCTGCACCATCAAGGTATATATTGAATTTTACATAGGTCTGGTGATAATGTTCCCCTTTAAGTCTGTCTGTGTCCGTTGTTCATTCTGGCAACATCATATCCTTCTCACGTCTACCACCTGCTACGCACTTTGCAATGATCCATGTCTCGTTCACAGTTCCTTGTCAAGTAAGTTTTGGTTTATAGTTCATAGTTAATTGCCTTTGTGCTAGTCTTTTGTTTCCTTAGTCAGTTTGTGTACCGCCATTGTGCCCGCCCTTTGTTTGTTCCAATTTTTAGTTATAGTGTAAATAAAAAATATGTACCTTCATTCACGCCTTGCTTGCTCCAACTTTCCTTTGCCTCGGTAAAAACAATCCACGTCCAAGTCCAAGTCGTGACAAGGCTTAAATGTTGATGTTGTGATTGACAACAGGTGCATGAGACCATGTGAATCAGGTGTGTGAGTAAACAGAAAGGCATTTAATTCGCCAAAATTCACCCATTTAGAGTTCGGAAATCGCTTAAAAAAATATATGGTCTTTTTTCTGCACCATCAAGGTATATATTGTCGCTTACATAGGTCTGGTGATAATGTTCCCCTTTAAGTCTGTCTGTTTCTGTTGTTCATTCTGGCAACATCACATCCTTCTCACGTCTACCACCTGCTATGCACCTTGCAATGAATGATCCATGTTTTGTTCACAGTTCCTTTTCAAGTAAGTTTTGGTTTATAGTTCATAGTTAATTGCCTTTGTGCTAGTCTTTTGTTTCCTTAGTCAGTTTTTGTCCCGCCATTGTGCGCGCCTTTTGTTTGTTCCTTTTTTTTGTTATAGTGTAAATAAAAAATATGTACCTTTATTCACGCCTTGCTCGCGCCAACTTTCCTTTGCCTCTGTAAATCGGTTAGAAAAATATATGGTCTTTTTTCTGCACCATCAAGGAATATATATGTGCGCTTACATAGGTCTGGTGTTAATGTTCCCCTTTAAGTCTGTCTGTTTCTGTTGTTCATTCTGGCAACATCATATCCTTCTCACGTCTACCCCCTGCTACGCACTTTGCAATGATCCATGTCTCGTTCACAGTTCCTTGTCAAGTAAGTTTTTGTTTATAGTTCATAGTTAATTGCCTTCGTGCTAGTCTTTTGTTTCCTTAGTCAGTTTGTGTACCGCCATTGTGCCCGCCTTTTGTTTGTTCCTGTTTTTAGTTATAGTGTAAATAAAAAATATGTACCTTCAGTCACGCCTTGCCCGCGCCAACTTTCCTTTGCCTTGGTAAACAATCCACGTCCAAGTCCAAGTCTTGACAAGGCTTAAATGTTGATGTTGTGATTGACAACAGGTGCATGAGACCATGTGAATCAGGTGCGTGAGTAAACAGAAAGGCGTTTAATTCGCCAAAATTCACCCATTTAGAGTTCAGAAATCGGTTAAAAAAATATATGGTCTTTTTTTCTGCACCATCAAGGTATATATTGACGCTTACATAGGTCTGGTGATAATGTTCCCCTTTAAGTCTGTCTGTTTCTGTTGTTCATTCTGGCAACATCACATCCTTCTCACGTCTACCACCTGCTACGCACCTTGCAATGAATGATCCATGTTTTGTTCACAGTTCCTTTTCAAGTAAGTTTTGGTTTATAGTTCATAGTTAATTGCCTTTGTGCTAGTCTTTTGTTTCCTTAGTCAGTTTTTGTACCGCCATTTTGTTTGTTCCTGTTTTTAGTTATAGTGTAAATAAAAATTATGTACCTTCATCCACGCCTTGCTCGCGCCAACTTTCCTTTACCTTGGAAAAACAATCCACGTCCAAGTCCAAGTCGTGACAAGTAAATAGTGACGTTGTGATTGACAACAGGTGCATGACACCATGTGAATCAGGTGCGTGAGTAAAAAGAAAGGCATTTAATTCACCAAAAATTCACCCATTTAGAGTTCGGAAATCGGTTAAAAAAATACATGGTCTTTTTTCCCCACCATCAAGGTATATATTGACGCTTACATAGGTCTGGTGATAATGTTCCCCTTTAAGTCTATCTGTTTCTGTTGTTCATTCTGGCAACATCATATCCTTCTCACGTCTACCACCTGCTACGCACTTTGCAATGATCCATGTCTCGTTCACAGTTCCTTGTCAAGTAAGTTTTTGTTTAAAGTTCATAGTTAATTGCCTTTGTGCTAGTCTTTTGTTTCCTTAGTCAGTTTTTGTACCGCCATTTTGTTTGTTCCTGTTTTTAGTTATAGTGTAAATAAAAAATATGTACCTTCATTCACGCCTTGCTCGCACCAACTTTCCTTTGCCTCGGAAAAACAATCCACGTCCAAGTCCAAGTCGTGACAAGGCTTAAATAGTGACGTTGTGATTGACAACAGGTGCATGAGACCATGTGAATCAGGTGCGTGAGTGGTGAGAACAGGTGCGCAAAAACAGGAACCAATGGAGTCAAAAACAAAACAGAACGTAACTAAACAGAACATCATCACAAAGACATGACACCCTGAAGGTGGGGGTGTGCAAAAAGTCGACCGATGTGGGGCTGGCGGTTATGAGTTGACTTTGTGTATATTTTTACGGATCGGTGGTTAATCCATCGGAACATACCTAAACAGGACGGTAACAAGACAGATTTAAGCGGTTACAGAATGTAATCTGAAGTTGATCTGCTACAGGATTATTGTAGGTTTATTTGGTTTTCATGTAAATAATAAAAAAATACTTCATGTCAACAGAGACTTCGAAACCATTTCAAGAATCCAATTGTAAAGCAAGGTCCATACCAGCAGTTCTGGATAAGTTTGAATTCACGTTTTACAACAAACTAAAACTTTTGTGAGATTCATGAGGTCACCTCTGGTTGTATTATAGTCTTAAAGGGGTCCCAGCCTCAATATTTTCAATTTGGCATTTACAACTTATCTCAAATTTATTCTCCACATAGACAATACCACACAATAAAATACGAAAAATGCGTTAAAATCAAAAGAGTCGATTGTGCTTATCGTGTACCGGCTTTACCAGCACACTCTGTTGACAACTATCTGAGATAACTGCATATATTAAAAAGATCAGACGACTCGCAGTGATTTGCAGCGGGACTAAACCAGCTGTTGGCACTCCGAGCTCTCTTTGGTCTCTGCATAATCATTCTAGAGGTTTGGCATCAGCAGGTGCTGAGGCAGCACTTCCTGAATGATTCTTTTATGATTGTCTTTTTTCTTCTTCCTCTTTTGAGAGGCACCCTGAGGTGAAGTGGTTATTAGCTGGGATCTGACGGCAGTTGACAGGCACAGGTGAGATTTGTGAGATCGGAAAATGAACCGGGGGGTGGCTAGACTGCGTGTGTTTCATGAAAACTTTCGGATATGTTGCAAACCACACGGTGTTCCTTACTGGGACTTGTTAATCAGGTCTGAAACATACAAATCATACCCATAACTACCCTTTTGTTCTCAGTCATAGACTTTGCCTGGCAATACAGTTTGTCACCTTTCATACAGTAAATCAGAGACATCAATAAGATGTCTCAATTTTCAATTTCTAGACCCCCCGGCATACCTTTCACATTAGGACCGATACAAATCAAATTCCTGGTACCTGGGAATGGATACCGTTAGTCTAAACCAGGGGTAGGGAACCTATGGCTCGTGGGACTTGTTAATCAGGTCTGAAACATACAACTTATAACCATAACCATCCTTTTATCCTCAGTCCCTAGGTCTGAAACGTATAAATCATACCCATAACTACCCTTGTGTTCTCAGTCATAGACTTTGCTTGGCAATACAGTTTGTCAACCTTCATACAGTAAATCAGAGACATCAATAAGATGTCTCAATCTTCAATTTCTAGACCCCCCGGCATACCTTTCACATTAGGACCGATACAAATCAAATTCCTGGTACCTGGGAATGGATACCGTTAGTCTAAACCAGGGGTAGGGAACCTATGGCTCGTGGGACTTGTTAATCAGGTCTGAAACATACAACTTATAACCATAACCATCCTTTTATCCTCAGTCCCTAGGTCTGAAACGTATAAATCATACCCATAACTACCCTTGTGTTCTCAGTCATAGACTTTGCTTGCCAACAAAGTTTGTCAACCTTCATACAGTAAATCAGAGACATCAATAAGATGTCTCAATCTTCAATTTCTAGACCCCCCGGCATACCTTTCACATTAGGACCGATACAAATCAAATTCCTGGTACCTGGGAATGGATACCGTTAGTCTAAACCAGGGGTAGGGAACCTATGGCTCGTGGGACTTGTTAATCAGGTCTGAAACATACAACTTATAACCATAACCATCCTTTTATCCTCAGTCCCTAGGTCTGAAACATATGAATCATACCCATAACTACCCTTTTGTTCTCAGTCATAGACTTTGCTTGGCAATACAGTTTGTCACCTTTCATACATTAAATCAGAGACATCGATAAGATGTCTCAATCTTGAATGTCTAGACCCCCCGGCATACCTTTCACATTAGGACCGAAACAAATCAAATTACTGGTACCTGGGAATGGATACCGTTAGTCTAAACCAGGGGTAGGGAACCTATGGCTTTGATGACTGCATCCGGCTATCAGGTAAATTTGAGCTGACTCTGCTTAACACGATAAATAATGAATAATTCCACTTGTAATCAGTGTTAAAAATGATGTTCAAAATATAAAACATCCTCGTGGATTTTTAATCCATCCATCCGTTTTCTACCGCACCTGTTCAAGAAGTTGCGTTGATGGTAAGAAGTTATTTAATTATTATTGGTTAGTGTGGGGCTTGCCCTCCTGGGGGTTCTTCAGACCACCAAGCACCGACATGAGACCCTGTTTTAGGGTTACAATATTGTTTCATTTTTCAATAAGTCTCTCAGTTGCTTTCCAGCAATTGTCTTTTTCTCTTTCGTTCTCGCTCGCGCTCTGGCTCTAGCACCAACCCCGTCTCTCCTCCTGGCTGCTGCTTATAACATAGCGACAGGTGATTAGGTAACAAGGCCCAGGTGGGCCATCTACGGACCTGTCGCTGATTCCGAGGCCGGTCCTGGCAAAACCCAGCTTCGCTGCAGGCCCGCAGGCCACACCACCTCCACAGTTCGCTTCAGAATAACAATGTTATCACAAAGAATAAGAGATTTATAATACTCTAGAAATGTTAGTCTTACTTAAAAATGCACGCGTTTAGTTGTGTTCAGGGTTAAAAAAATATTATACGGCTCTTACGGAAATACATTTTAAAATATTTGGCTTGTTGGCTCTCTCAATTGTCGGTACTTTTCTGTGTGTTAATAATTATGTATTGTTAATAAAAAAAGAAAAAAATTGTGTAATGTAGTGGACAATTTCTGTCCTAGGGTTACCTCCAAACTAAATGCATTGGGAGGGACACAACATGAGAGGTCAAGTCACCCTGAACATTGGACAGTTACATAAGTTGTTATGATACAAATCAGGCCATCATGGAGCGTATAAATAAGAAGGGAAGACCAAGCCTGTTGTGCGCTCTTATTAATTCCTTTCATGAGGGTTCACCATCGTTTGTCTCATGAGAAAAAAGATGGTGAGACCAAAGATCTCTGTCTGTTTTCCTATCGATTCAATCCAACTTTGTACTATCTGATTGTGAGTAATGAAAACGGTTTTAACAAACTCTCTATTGTTCTTGTTCAAGATTCGGACTTTTCGACCACATAATCAATCAATCAATCAATCAATCAATGTTCATTTATATAGCCCTAAATCACTAGTGTCTCAAAGGGCTGCACAAACCACTACGACATCCTCGGTAGGCCCACATAAGGGCAAGGAAAACTCACACCCAGTGGGACGTCGGTGACAATGACGACTATGAGAACCTTGGAGAGGACCACATATGTGGGCAACCCCCCGCCCTCTAGGGGACCGAAAACAATGGATGTCGAGCGGGTCTAACATAAAATTGGCATCCCCTTACAGGCCACCACAGTAACATTTTAATATTTGCGGATTGTGATATCTGCTCTCCAGTTGTTACATCTTGTTTGTAAGTATCATACAGTGTTATACACTGGCCTACTGAAATGAGATTTTCTTATTTAAACGGGGATAGCAGGTCCATTCTGTGTGTCATACTTGATCATTTCGCGATATTGCCATATTTTTGCTGAAAGGATTTAGTAGAGAACATCGACGATAAAGTTTGCAACTTTTGGTCGCTAATACAAAAACCTTGCCTGTACCGGAAGAAGCAGACGATGTGTGGGAGACGTCACTGGTTGTGGAGCTCCTCACATCTGAACATTGTTTACAATCATGGCCACCTGCAGCGAGAGCGATTCGGACCGAGGAAGCGACGATTTTCCTGTTAATTTGAGCGAGGATGAAAGATGTGTGGTTGAGGAAAAGTGAGAGTGAAGGACTAGAAAAAAATAATAAGACGAGGGAGTGATTCAGATGTTATTAGACACATTTACTAGGATCATTCTGGAAAATCCCTTACCTGCTTATTGTGTTACTAGTGTTTTAGTGAGATTATATGGTCGTACCTGAAAGTCGGAGGGGTGTGACCTAGCCATGGGTGTGGTGACCGCCAGTGTCTTCGATGGAAGCCACATTTCTCAACGAGGCAAGGCAGCCGGTCTGAGATTTTTTTTTTCCCTTCTTCACATTGTAAGCATCTGACGAGAGAGTCCGCAGCTGCAGGAGGCGAGGGACGACGCACGCTCTCCGCTCATAACTACGGTACGTGCCGACTTAATACCACAATGTTATCACCGAAACTTGCCAGATGACATGTGGTAGGGAACCGTGTTTACTTTGTTCCATAGTAAAGCTTCACTATAAGCTTTCGGGAATGTAAACAAGGAAACAAGGAAACACCGGCTGTGTTTGTGTGGCTAAAGGCGGCCGCAGTACACCGCTTCCCACCTACATCTTTCTTCTTTGACGTCTCCATTATTTATTGAACAAATTGCAAAAGATTCAGCAACATAGATGATCCAGAATACTGTGTGATTATGCGATTAAAGCAGACGACTTATAGCTGGGGTAGGTGCTGGATCAAAATGTCCGCTACAATCCGTGACGTCACAAGCACGCGTCAACATTCACGTCATTATACCGCGTTTTTTTCAACAGGATATTTTGCGCGGAATTTAAAATTGCAATTTAGTAAACTAACCCGGCCGTATTGGCATGTGTTGCGATGTTAATATTTCATCATTGATGTATAAACTATCAGACTGTGTGGTCGGTAGTAGTGGGTTTCAGTAGGCCTTTAAGCGAATCAATATCCGGTATTATTGAGGGAATTCGGTACCCATCCATACCCTGTCCTGATCTATCAATCAAACAAGTTTTTCTTAAATATATTGCCCTGAAGGGCTTCGCAACGACATCCCTTAATACAAACCCACATCCAGGCAGAGGAAACTCAATGAGAAAGAAGAAGAAAACTTTGAGGAGAGATCATAGAAGCCCGGACTCCCCTTCCAGGGTGACCACCTGAAATGGATATCAAGTGGATACAGTTACATTTATAGTTGAATTGTTAAGATAACTAATAGTTAAATGAATAGATAAAGTGGTAGTCCAGTCCATATCAGGAAAATAACAGATAGTCATGGGGACTGGTGGAGCTGTGCATGGAATAGTGATTCAACTAGTAGTCCATCTTGGATCTCAAACTCGGGTCAGCTCCAGACTGGTACGTCTACATCAGGGGTGCCCACACTTTTTCTGCAGGCGAGCTACTTTTCAATTGACCAACTCGAGGAGATCTACCTCATTTATATATATCATTTATATTGATTTATTTATGAAAGAGACATTTTTGTAAACAAGTTAAATGTGTTTAATGATAATACAAGCATGTGTAACACATATGGATGTCTTTCTTTCACGAAGACAAGAATATAAGTTGGTGTATTACCTGATTCTGATGACTTGCATTGATTGGAATCAGACAGTAATGATGATAACGCCCACATTTTCAAATGGAGGAGAAAAAAAGTGGTCCTTTCTGTACAATACCACATGAAAGTGGTTGGTTTTTGGCATCTAATTCATCCAGCTTCCATACACTTTACAAGAAAAACATTGGCGGCAAATTCCGTAGCTTGCTTGATTGACATTCACGGCACCCGAGGGTCTTGTGAGATGACGCTGGCCTCTGCCAGTTCATTATTATGAAAAAAGGACAGAGAGGAAGGCGAGAAACACTTTTTATTTCAACAGACTTTCGCGCCGTCCCTTCCGTCAAAACTCTAAAGGCCGACTGCACATTTCCTATCTTCACAGTAAAAGCCCTGCTTCATGCTGCCTGCGCTAACAAAATAAGAGTCTCGGAAAGCTGGCGTGCACAAGTGATGTGCACGCCAGCTTTCTGAGGTATCGCTTGTGCACGCCAGTTTTCCGAGACTCTGTATTTAGTTAGCGCAGGCAGCATGAAGCAAGGCTTTTATTGTGAAGATAGGAAATGTGCAGTCGGCCTTTAGAGTTTTGACGGAAGGTACGGCGCGAGAGTCTGTTGAAATAAAAAGTGTTTCTCGCCTTCCTCTCGGTCATTTTTAATAATAATTATCTTGCAGCAGCCAGCGTCATCTCACAAGACCCTCCGGTACCGTGAATGTCATTTAAGTAACGTCTTGGTGAAGATTGATGATCACTAATTTTTAGTTCTTTTTTTTTAAAAGCCTGGCTGGAGATCGACTGACACACCCCCCGCGGTCGACTGGTAGCTCGCGATCGACGTAATGGGCACCCCTGGTCTACATGAATGAAGCGTGGCCGCCTAGTATCCTCTCTACACCTGCTGGCTAATAAAATGTGGACAAATGAGCCAGTTGTTAATAAACAGGACCCACTCAGTGTGTTTAATGCAAGGCCAGACACTCTCCAATAATCGGCCTCTGCACATTACAGAGTATTTTTTCAGGCACCATAGCATCTAAAATCAATAAGCACGTGGCTCCACACACACACACACACAAGTGGAACTCAGAATGGAATTCAAAAACGTATTTAGTCACACAAACCAAGCAACAATCAGCTTGGACTTCAGAATACCTTCTGCACCAAGTCAACCAGAAGAGAGCCTATGACACATACACACGGGTACTGGAATCTACATCCGTATTACACTAAGAACCAAAACTAATATCTCAATGACGCTATTGGAACAAATCTCTAGAAGCAAACTCGAAGCCAATTGCACACTTTACAGAAGATGCACTTGTTCTGCATAGGCCTAATCCCAGTAATTCCCTAGCCAGATTATTACGAAGGGAGACTTATTCTGTCGTGGAGCAGATATCAGATAATACCTTGCCAGAAATGAGCAAGAAATCCCCTCACTGATCGTCCTGTCCAGGGTCTACAGCGATGAAATTAGAACGTCACTCAGACGCGAGATAATCATGACAGGTTAACTACACCATACCAGTTGTACAGGACAGCTATATATATATATATATGTATATGTATGTATATATATATATATATATATATATATATATATATATATATATATATATATATATTTTTTTTTTTTTTGTCTTGATTGGATTATCCAGAGAAAAGTGCTCGATACCGAGGTAGAGCGCAATATGTAGGTGTGGGAAAAATCACAAGACTACTTCATCTCTACAGAACTGTTTCATGAGGGTTTCCCTCAAACATCAGGAGATTTTAATTGAAGTATTGACATACAATGGTTTGTATAGGGCACAGAGTGGGTGGGTACAGGCAGGCGTAGGGGCGTGGTGATTGGCTCATGTGTTACCTAGGAGGTGTTTCCGTCTGTGGCGGCATGTTGAAATCATTTCACTGGGCTTGTTGAGGGATGACAGGTATGTAAATGCTTCCGTTAAAATCTCCTGATGATTGAGGGAACCCCTCATGAAACAGTTCTGTAGAGATGAAGTAGTCTTGTGATTTTTCCCACACCTACATGTATATATATATATATATATATATATATATATATATATACATATTGCGGTAAAAGTAAGCAGGCGCTAATTATTTTAAAACCTCGTCTCACCCGTGCGCTTACCAAGGGCATGGAGTAAATAATTGAGTTCGACATAAAAAAAATTAAATAACAAATACAAAATTCTTCTGCAGCCGCGGCGCGGTGGTTGGGGACTACTGCTCTACCACATGTCATTGCACCCACCATTACACCATGCTATCTGCGTGCCAGTCAGACGCATGCATATCGCTGCTTCTCATACGGGATTGCAATGCATACTTGGTCAACAGCCGTACCTTTTACACTGATGGTTGTTATATAAACAACGTTAACACTCTTACTAATATGTGCCACACTCTGTGAACCCATACCAAACACATTTCTGGAAAACATTATCTCTGTAACACAATATAAACACAACATAAGAATTGCCCAGAATTCCAATGCATCCATGACTCTTGACTATATTATACACACACGCTCCCAACCTTGCCAACCTCAACCAGCGCACAAAGAGGGGGCGGGGGGGTTGGTGCTAGCGGGGTGTATAATATAGCCAAGAGTCATGGATGCATTGGAATTCTGGGTAATTTTTATGTTGCGTTTATAATGTGTTACAGAGCCAATGTTCTCCAGAAATGTGTTTGGTGTGGGTTCACAGAGTGTGGCGCATATTAGTAAGAGTGTTAAAGACAAGTTGTTTTATATCACAACCATCAGTGTGATATGTATGGCTGTGGAACAAAACCCTGGTTTACACATAGCGAAAGCAAAAAAACTAAATCCCACTGCCATTTTGGAAATGACGACAAGGGAAACATCACTTTTGACGTCACGACTTTGACCTGGCGGTAAAAGTAAGCATGCGCTAATAAATTTGGGGAGCGATTTTGACCCGGCAGTACTTCAAGGCAGGCGCATTTTACATGCCTGGTGGCTATTCTAGGAAATATGGTATATGTGTTCTGCTGAGCACCGCTGCAGCCCAAACCAGTGAGTGTTCAATCACAGGGTGCGTGGATAAGACCAGATAGAAAACCTTACAGACAACAATTCGTGATCTGATTGGCTATCACAATTATCAATCAACTGTATGTCCCCATTCACTTACATACTTGCCAACCTTGAGACCTCCGAATTCAGGAGATGGGGGGGGTGTGGTGGTAGTAGGAGTTTATAATGTAGCGTCCCGGAAGAGTTAGTGCTGCAAGGGTTTCTAGGTATTTGTTCAATCAATCAATCAATCAATGTTTATTTATATAGCCCCAAATCACAAATGTCTCAAAGGACTGCACAAATCATCCTCGGAAGAACCCACCAAAGGGCAAGGAAAACCCACACCCAGTGGGACGCCAGTGACAATGCTGACTATGAGAAATCTTGGAGAGGACCTCAGATGTGGGCAACCCCCCCCCCCCCCTCTAGGGGACCGAAAGCAATAGATGTCGAGCGGGTCCAACATGATAATGTGAAAGTTCAATCCATAGTGGCTCCAACACAGCCGCGAGAGTTCAGTTCAAGCGGATCCAAGACAGCAGCGAGAGTCCCGTCCACAGGAAACCATCTCAAGCGGAGGCAGATCAGCAGCGTAGAGATGTCCCCAACCGATACACAGGCGAGCGGTCCATCCTGGGTCCCGACGAGCGGTCCATCCTGGGTCTCGACTCTGGACAGCCAGTACTTCATCCATGGTCATCGGACCGGACCCACTCCACAAGGGAGGGGGGGACATAGGAGAAAAAAGAAAAGAGGCGGCTGATCAACTGGTCTAAAAAGGAGGTCTATTTAAAGGCTAGAGTATACAGATGAGTTTTAAGGTGAGACTTAAATGCTTCTACTGAGGTAGCATCTCGAACTGTTACCGGGAGGGCATACTTAATATACAATACAACTACATCTCATTTACATAATCACACAAAATTGTTCACATCTGTCATCATTTGTAAAAACAACCATGATTTTAACACACACACACCTCACAATTTACAACAAAAATGCTGTCATGGATGAATATAATAAACATTAAGTTGATATGATATGAGAGGACCTCAGATGTGGGCAAACCCCCCCCCCCCCCCCCCCCACCTCTAGGGGACCGAAAGCAATGGATGTCGAGCGGGTCTAACATGATACTGTGAAAGTTATATCCATAGTGGCTCCAACACAGCCGCGAGAGTTCAGTTCAAAGCGGATCCAAGTTCTGTTGTGTTTATGTTGTGTTATGGTGCGGATGTTCTCCCGAAATGTGTTTGTTTTTATTGTATGGTGTGGGTTCACAGAGTGGCGGAGATTTGTAACAGTGTTAAAGTTGTTTATACGGCCACCCTCAGTGTGACCCGTATGGCTGTTGACCAAGTATGCCTTGCATTCACTTACGTGTGTGTGTAAGCCGCATATATTATGTGAGTTAGCCGACACACTGTTATTATGGAGGAAAAGCGGACATCAATACAGTTTGTAGAGGATGTTCAAGGCAGTGGCTTTAAGGCACACTCCCAATATTTTTGTCGGGGTGGAAATCGGGAGAAAGTCGGGAGAATGGTTGACCCGGGAGATTTTCACTGAAATTCGGGAGTCTCTCGGGAAATCGGGAGGGTTGGCAAGTATGTTCACTTACGGTGCATAGACGCCCGCATTGTTGATCCTGAAGGCCACGGCCATATACATGTACATACATACATATATATATACATATATATATATATATATACATACATATACTGTATATATATATATATATATATATATATATATATATATATATATATATATATATATATATACATATATATAATATTGTTTGTTTGTGCCTGGCAATACTGCACATGTAATGCAATGCATGTGAAACCATTGAGCCCACAACCAAATAAGAAAGGATTAGCGCCATCGCCCTTCTCACGTCTACGCAGCTCAAGCGGTTTACCAAAGCCTGCAGCTGTTTTTTTCTCATTTTTTTTTTTTAAGAATGACCGAGGTGGGAGGGAAAGTTTCTCAATGAAAAGATTCGGTTCAGACAGTATTTTGTCTGCTTTCAAACCAGAGCCGACCTCGTTTGTCCCGTTCCTCTGACTTCCCCGTCACGCCTCGGAGGAAGAACACAGAGGGTTGAAAGACCATGGACTTGTTTGGTAACGGATTTATTTCCCTTTTTTTTTACAAAAGATGAACCCAATGTATCACAATAATTAAATTCAAATGGAATCGGCAGTCTGTGCATGCATCCGACCAAGCGTCCATATTCTGATCTCAGGATATTATTTTGACCCAAGAGGAGCTATAGTGACTCACTGTAGCATGCGAGAGTACAGATGAGTGGAAGCAGAAGTATCGTTATCTACAGCACAAATTTAGCAAGTGAAAAGCCTAACTCACACTTCAGCATCCCCATGCACGGTAGATCATTTGAAGAAACCCACATTCAGATCAACGGGCAGCGAAAATTGTATTTTGATGAATCTCTGAACCAGCGGTCCACGCCCTGTCAATCATGCCTTCCCCAAGTCGCTCGCCAGAGGGTTATAGTTCAGTCTTTATTTGAAGGGACAATGCAGAGAAACATTAAAATCAAAGACAGATACGTTCTGTACCAGATTATAGCTAAATAGCTCATTTCCATCTGCAGTCCCTGGCGAACTAAATTAAAGGGATACAAAAATCATGCAATACATTTATTACAATAAAATCATACTATATCACGTCATCAAATTAAGAAAAGTCATTAACTAGCCTTTCATGGACACATCAATCAATCAATGTTTACTTATATAGCCCCAAATCACAAATGTCTCAAAGGACTGCACAAATCATTATGACTACAACATCCTCGGAAGAACCCACAAAAGGGCAAGGAAAACTCACACCCAGTGGGCAGGGAGAATTCACCTCCAGTGGGACGCCAGTGACAATGCTGACTATGAGAAACCTTGGAGAGGACCTCAGATGTGGGCAACCCCCCCTCTAGGGGACCGAAAGCAATGGATGTCGAGCGGGTCTAACATAATACTGTGAAAGTTCAATCCATAGTGCCTCCAACACAGCCGCTAGAGTTCAGTTCAAGCGGATCCAAGACAGCAGCGAGAGTCCCGTCCACAGGAAACCAACTCAAGCGGAGGCGGATCAGCAGCGTAGAGATGTCCCCAACCGATACGCAGGCGAGCGGTCCATCCTGGGTCCCGACGAGCGGTCCATCCTGGGTCTCGACTCTGGACAGCCAGTACTTCATCCATGGTCATCGGACCGGACCCCCTCCACAAGGGAGGGGGGGACATAGGAGAAGAAAGAAAAGAAGCGGCTGATCAACTGGTCTAAAAAGGAGGTCTATTTAAAGGCTAGAGTATACAGATGAGTTTTAAAGTGAGACTTAAATGCTTCTACTGAGGTAGAACTGTTACCTTAATATACAATACAACTACAAATCATTTACATAATCACACAAAATTGTTCACATCTGTCATCATTTGTAAAAACAACCATGATTTTAACACACACACCTCACAATTTACAACAAAAATGCTGTCATGGATAAATATAATAAACATTAAGTTGATATGTCAAACATATTGGCCACCTTATTGACCGTGTGAGCAGCTTTGATTGCTCCAAAGCCACTTTTTAACTTCAATTGTAAATGAATATAGAAACATGATGCGGTATAATGCAATCAGATATTTTATTTAGCCTTTATCTAACCAGGTAAAATCCCATTGCGATCAAAGATCTCTTTTCCAAGGGAGACCTGGCCAAGAGGGCAACAGCAAGGTTACATTAAAAACAATAAACAATACATAAAACATCAAATTTACATCGTTAAGGCTTGCTCACATAACACGTGCATACAGACAAGGTAGACTGCAATCCCTTTTACAGAAGCTTTAAACCAGAGGTCTCAGACGCGCAGTCCGCGGGCCAAATGCGGCCCACGAGACGTTTTTTTCGCGGCCCCCACCTTATTATGAAAGTTTAATGTTAGTGTGGCATGCAAGTTTTATATGAATGGAGCTTGACAGCGTTGTGTGCCGGGCCGGGGGACATGGGTGGACCGGTAGCTTCCGAAGCACTCCGCCGAAGGACGGAGCTTCAATTCAAAACTGTGGTGTACTGGACCCGAGGACAACAGAGACTCGCTGGCTGAATCGGACGTTTAACACATGGGAATTAGTACCGTATCAATTCAAATGTGAACGGTACCAATCCCTATCTGCGCTATCCCTCTCCATGTGAGACAGGCCCCTTCTCTGGCTATTTTTAAGACCCTTCTTAAAACCCATTTTTATTTACTGGCTTTTAACCCAGCATGAGACTTTAAACTGTTTAACTATTTTTAAATGTTTTACTGTTTTGTTTTTATCTAACAAATTGTTTTATAGTAACTTGTATTTGCTTTTTCAATGTGCATTTTACTTTGGTTTTAAATGTTATTTTTTTGGTCCGTCCTTTGCCTCTATTTCTTTGTGGTGTACAGCCCTTTGTTCTTCAACTGCGGTTGTTTTTAAAGGGCTTTATAAATAAAGTTGGTATGGTATGGTACGGTATAAAGCTCATAAAGCAACATACTTGTATCTCAAAAAAGCTCTGCCCATTGAAATGAATTAAATTTAAATGTGTGCGCAGCTTACCCCCAAAATAACATAAAAATGTCCATGTACCATACATTTTAAAAAGAGAAACACATTTTTAGATTAAGATTGGTTGTTATGATGTTATGGATGTATTGTGTATAAAGAATTGTGTAAAACAGGGTGAAAAGGCTTAAAACTTAATTATTAATTTCATGAATTACCATGAATTGATTAACGTAGACCACAATTTAAACAAGTTGAGAAAAGTATTCGGGTGTTACCATTTAGTGGTTAATTTTACAGAATATGTACTGTAGTGTGCAATCTACTAATAAAAGTCTCAATCAATCAATCAATCAATGAAGAATGAGGGAGTTCTGTTGAACAAAATACAAACAAAAGTGTTTGATCTGCAGTGTGTCAATGAATAAAATATCCAATATTGAGTATTATTTCACAGCATTCATGTGTTCATTTCATGATATGTGACGCACCATAAAAAAAAAAAAGCATTCTGAGATGAAAAAAAATAAGTTTTAATATTAAATATGAGTTGTGGATGGTATCATTTTGTCCATGTTCGTATTTATTTTTGTTTGCTTTGAAAAATAACTGCCACCAAAATGAGTAGCTCTCGGCCATTTTCATTTCGTAAAAGTAGCTCAGACATGAAAAAGGTTGGAGACCTCTGCACAATCAAACATTTATTGTTTTTTTTTTTTTTTATAATACAACCCCCTAGCTTTTCTACATCGTTCTATTATCAAATAAAGTCTTAGTATTTTTTTTTTTATGTAATACACAGGTTGATCATAACAGTGCCCATTAAGTTCTAATACAAAAATATATATTCCAACTTAAAAATGTCTCAACTCTGTCATGCCGAAATTGGATTAGACGTTGCGACTTGGTTTGAGGAAACACAGGACAAGGTAAAATATGTTATAATTTTTGTTGGAATAATTATATCTAAATTATCCAAATGTTTTGTTATATTGAGTACCCGTTGGGAAGCAAAAGCTGTCTTTGAAACTTACCAAGAGTAAGGCTCGTAAAATTCCACTGAGAAGAGGGGGGAGGCAACATGAAGGTGTTCCTGTTTTCTTTCATGTAAGGCATGGGTGTCAAACTCTGGCCCATGGGCCAGATTTGGCCCGCCGTGTAATTTAAATTGGCCCTTGAGGCAATATTAAATCAACATTAGAGCTGGCCCGCCGGTATTATACAGCGGCGGTGCCGCTAATACTCATACTTGCCAACCCTCACGATTTTCCCCGGGAGACTACCGAATTTCAGTGCCCCTCCCGAAAATCTCCGGGGGCAATCATTCTCCTGAATTTCTCCCGATTTGCACCCAGCCAACAATATTGGAAACGTGCCTTAAAGGTACTGGTTTTAACATCTTCTACAACCTGTCATCACATCTGCTTTTCCTCTTTACAAACAGCGTAATATCAATCAATCAATCAATCAATGTTTATTTATATAGCCCCAAATCACAAATGTCTCAAAGGGCTGCACAAATCATTACGACTACGACATCCTCGGAAGAACCCACAAAGGGCAAGGAAAACTCACACCCAGTGGGCAGGGAGAATTTACACCCAGTGGGACGCCAGTGACAATGCTGACTATGAGAAACCTTGGAGAGGACCTCAGATGTGGGCAACCCCACCCCCCCCTCTCTAGGGGACCGAAAGCAATGGATGTCGAGCGGGTCTAACATGATACTGTGAAAGTTCAATCCATAGTGGCTCCAACACAGCCGCGAGAGTTCAGTTCAAGCGGATCCAAGACAGCAGCGAGAGTCCCGTCCACAGGAAACCATCTCAAGCGGAGGCGGATCAGCAGCGTAGAGATGTCCCCCACCGATACAGGCGAGCGGTCCATCCTGGGTCCCGACGAGCGGTCCATCCTGGGTCTCGACTCTGGGCAGCCAGTACTTCATCCATGGTCATCGGACCGGACCCCCTCCACAAGGGAGGGGGGGACATAGGAGAAAGAAAAGAAGCGGCAGATCAACAGGTCTAAAAAGGAGGTCTATTTAAAGGCTAGAGTATATAGATGAGTTTTATGGTGAGACTTAAATGCTTCTACTGAGGTAGCATCTCGAACTGTTACCGGGAGGACATTCCAGAGTACTGGAGCCCGAACGGAAAACGCTCTATAGCCCGCAGACTTTTTTGGGGGCTCTAGGAATCACTAATAAGCCGGAGTCTTTTGAACGCGGATTTCTTGCCGGGACATATGGTACAATACAATCGGCAAGATAGGCTGGAGCTAGACCGTGTAGTATTTTATACGTAAGTAGTAAAACCTTAAAGTCACATCTTAAGTGCACAGGAAGCCAGTGCAGGTGAGCCAGTACAGGCGTAATGTGATCAAACTTTCTTGTTCTTGTCAAAAGTCTAGCAGCCGCATTTTGTACCAACTGTAATCTTTTAATGCTAGACATGGGGAGACCCGAAAATAATACCATCCATTTTCTACCGCTTATTCCCTTTCGGGGTCGCGGGGGGCGCTGGCGCCTATCTCAGCTACAATCGGGCGGAAGGCAGGGTACACCCTGGACAAGTCGCCACCTCATCGCAGGGCCAACACAGATAGACAGACAACATTCACACTCACATTCACACACTAGGGCCAATTTTAGTGTTGTCAATCAACCTATCCCCAGGTGCATGTCTTTGGAAGTGGGAGGAAGCCGGAGTACCCGGAGGGAACCCACGCATTCACGGGGAGAACATGCAAACTCCACACAGAAAGATCCCGTTAATAATAATAATAATACGTTATATATAATATATAAATAATATATATTATATATTATAATATATGCGGCTACTACACTCATATAAGTGAATGCAAAGCATACTTGGTCAACAGCCATACAGGTCACAGGCCCTATAAACAACTTTAACACCGTTACAAATATGCGCCACACTGTGAACCTGCACCAAACAAGTATGACGGACACATTTCAGGAGAACACCCGCACCGTAACACAACATAAACACAACAGAACAAATACGCAGAACCCCTTGCAGCACTAACTCTTCCGTGATACTACTATACACCCCCCCCCAAATGTATTAGCCTGTGGAAAAAGTTAATGTTGATATTTACCCCCAGAAGGCTGCAAATAGAAAAGAGGCATTACATTTGTTATTTACATTTTTTTTAATATACCATTGATGTTTTTTAATTTGTTTTTGAAAGTTGATTTTGTACTATTAAGTTATATAAGCGTTGCTTGTTCCATTGTCAGCGTTAAAGCAAATCAGTGTAGCAAACTGAGCAATAATTAACATTTTATTCATGCACTTTCTCTTGCTACTTCAAGGCTCGACTGTTTGATTCATTCATTATTGTTATTTTATTTTCAAATGTATTGTTAGCCTGTGGGAAAAAGTTTATTTCAATATTTGCAGAAGGCTGCAAATAGAAAAGAGCCATTCAATTTTTCTTAAAATTGTATTTGATATGCCATCGATATTTTTTTATTATTATTTGAAACTCGATTTTGCAAGTCACTTTAAATAATTATAAGCCTTGCTTGTTCAATATTCAATGTAAAACTTATTTGGGTCCCTATTAAAAGGTTCATTTGTTCAACCTTGGCCCGCGACTTTGTCCAGTTTTAAATTTTGAACCCACTCTGTATTTGAGTTTGACACCCCTGATGTAAGGTAACAAAAAAATATATTGCCTGACTCAAGAACTACAAAAGCGAAGAGGAAGCAGGACCAGACTCCCCTCCAGGCGACCTCTTTTTGAACTGTTTTACGAACCTCTTCTTTGAACTGTATACCACCCTGGTCCCTTAGAAACAGCTGTTGACATGTGTTCAGAGAAAGTCCAAATATAGTTGGGTGAAATAAAATATTTTGCCGGAGCGTGGGTGACACTGTAGGAGGTTACAGGTCGACATGTTTCTCCTCAATTGAGCAAAATTGAATTCTGTCTCTGTTTATTTCCTTGCTTCTTGTCTTGTTTAATAGATGTCATCGATGTTTGAAACTGGCAATGTTCCTCCAATCTCAACATGCACAGTATATCTTTGACGTCTGACATGCAGTGACAAGGATTTAGCTAAAACCAGGTGTTTTTGATACAGCGTTGTAACGATACCACAAGTGCATTTAATGTTGTGACCGGGTGAATCTATATCATGTTTATGGAAGTTTTTTTTTCGACCATGTCTTGAGAAATATGTACACAAAATGTACACGTTCCAAAAATAAATGATGAGAATTTTGGAGAGGGTGGATTATGGTTTTATTTGTAATCTGGGAACGCCAAAATCCGACAAGCAGTAAGTATGTTATTAAAGTGACAGTGGACAAAATTCAAAGCATAAGCAAAAGCATCAATCATCAATCAATCAATGTTTACTTATATAGCCCTAAATCACTAGTGTCTCAAAGGGCTGCACAAACCACAACACAAACCACTACGACATCCTCGGTAGGCCCACATAAGGGCAAGGAAAACTCACACCCAGTGGGACGTCGGTGACAATGATGACTATGAGAACCTTGGAGAGGACGAAAGCAATGGATGTCGAGCGGGTCTAACATGATACTGTTAAAGTTCAATCCATAATGGATCCAACACAGCCGCGAGAGTCCAGTCCAAAGCGGATCCAACTGATGTGAAGTGAATTATATTTATATAGCGCTTTTCTCGAGTGACTCAAAGCGCTTTACATAGTGAAACCCAATATCTAAGTTACATTTAATCCAGTGTGGGTGGCACTGGTAGCAGGTGGGTAAAGTGTCTTGCCCAAGGACACAACGGCAGTGACTAGGATGGCGGAAGCGGGAATCGAACCTGCAACCCTCGAGTTGCTGGCACGGCCACTCTTCCAACCGAGCTATGCCGCCCACATGTCGGCTCGTCTTACAGGGGTCCAACACAAAACATGACCAACAAAAACACTTTTAGTCAAAGATGCTCGCAGGTAACTTCATTGATTTTTCTTTTGACTTGTCTTAATCACGTGCGTGAATTCAACGTTGAAATAGCAAGTGTGCCATTGGTTTGTAGACTTTAAGGATTTTTTGGTATTTCATTCATTTCTATTACGGTAGATGGCAGGGAAACCATGCCCAAAAGACCATTGGATGATTTTAAAAGCATAACAAAGCAATGAGGAACCTAATATCAATCTAAGTTTAAAGTTTACTTATATAGCCTTAAATCACGAGTGTCTCAAAGGGCTGCACAAGCCACAACGACATCCTCGGCTCAGATCCCACATCAGGGCAAGTATAGGTAATAACGATACTAGCAAGAAAATTGTGACTCCCATTTTCTTGTCACAACCGTGCAGTTCTATAGTGCACCAATGAATGCACACGAACACCTTTTACACAGACCAATAGTATCCTATTGCAGTCAAATGAGACCGCAGACAGACTTTGTCCTCCTTTTGCTTTCTGAATATTGACCTTTAAGATGTCAATAAACTTCTCAATCAATAAATCAAAAGACATATTGGTCAGTGTTTATCTTGCCGGCCAAATCACTGCAGACATAAACGGGAGCTCACTCACAAAAGCATATCTAATATATGTCATCTGGGCCACTTGAAAGGGTTTTAAATGTGGATTAAAATCATAATAAGTCCCTTTTTAGAACAATATTATTGTTTTTTGAGTGTTTAAATAAGTTTATTTTATATTTTTTTTCAATCTCCAAAAATGTTTTAGAGCAGTGATGTCTAAGAAAAAATTGCGGCCTGCGGCTCGAGTTACGTCGGCCCACCCTTATATTGTCAAAACAAAACAAATACAAAACCAGTGAGGTTGGCACATTGTGTAATTTGTAAATAAAAACAGAATACAATGATTTAAAAATCCTTTTCAACTTGTATTCAATTGAATAGACTACAAAGAGAAGATATTTAATGTTTGAACTGAGAAACGTAATTTGCTCTATTGGCAGATAATTTTGCTTAGTTCCAATTAAATACCTCTCATTTTTTCCTTTTTTTTTTGTTTTGTTTTTTAACACTGACTTTTTGCAGTGTGGAAATCAAATCAAAGCAAAAAAATAGTCAAAATGTAAGAAAAAAAGAGCAAAAAGATGGAATACTATTGATGCTGATACTACTTTTTAACAGTCAACACAAACCTGACACAATGTTTTCTATTTTGATGTAGATTGTGGGGGGCGTGGCCTGCACACCTGTGGCAGGGCCGGCTTCGAGGTTGGCGACAGGTGAGCGGATGACACAGCTGAAAGTGGTCATCTAATCACCTGTCGTTCTGTTAAAAGGCAGCAGTCTGAAAGGACAAGCAGTTGGAGTTGGAGCACGCGGCAAAAAGGAAAGAGACGATTGCCGGGAAACACATAAAGGACATTTTGCTAAAGCAGATGAAAAACAGCTTGATTGAAAAATAAAAGAGGAGTTTGTTTTCAGTACTTTTCTACAAAACCCAGAACTAGTGAAGTTGGCACGTTATGTAATTCGTGAATAAAAACAGAATACAATGATTTGCAGATCCTTTTCAACTTATGTTCAATTGAATAGACTGCAAAGAAAATATATTTAATGTTCAAATAGTCATTCACTTTTAATTTAATGGCAGCAACACATTGCAAAAAAGTTGGCACAGGGGAATTTTTACCACTGTGTTACATGGCCTTTCCTTTTAACAACACTTTGGGAACTGAGGAGACCAATTTTTGAAGCTTTTCAAGTGGAATTCTGTCCCATTTTTGCTTGATGTAGAGCTTAAGTTGTTCAACAGTCCAGGGTATCCTTTGTGGTATTTTAGTCTTCATATTGCGGCACGCATTATCAATATGAGACAGGTCTGGACTACAGGCAGGCCAGTCTAGTACCTGTACTCTTTTACTATGAAGCCATGCTGTTGTAACACGTGGCTTGGTATTGTCTTGCTGAAATAAGCAGGGGCGTCCATGATAATGTTGCTTGGATGGCAACATATGTTGCTCCAAAACCTGTATGTACCTTTCAGCATTAATGGTGCCTTCACAGATGTGTAAGTTACCCATGCCTTGGGCACTAATACACCCCCATACATCACAAATGTGCCTCTAACAATCCGGATGGTTCTTTTCCTCTTTGTTCCGGAAGCCACAACATCCACATTTTCCAAAAACTTTTTGAAATGTAGACTTGTCACACCACAGAACACTTTTACACTTTACATCAGTCCATCTTAGATGAACTCGGGCCCTGGGAAGCCGGCGGCGTTTCTGGGTGTTGTTGATAAAAGGCTTTTGGTTCGCATTGTATAGTTTTAAATTGCACTTACCGATGAAGCAACAAACTGTAGTTACTGACAGTGGTTTTCTGAAGTGTTCCTGAGCCCATGTGGTGATATCCTTTAGAGATTGATGTCGGTTTTTGGTACAGTGCCATCCGAGGGATCGAAGATCACGGTCATCTATGTTGGTTTCCGGCCATGCCGCTTACGTGGAGTAATTTTGTCCGGATTCTCTGAACCTTTTGATGGTATTATGGACCGTAGATGTTGAAATCCCTAAATTTATTGCAATTGCACTTTGAGAAACGTTGTTTTTAAACTGTTTGACTTTGCTCACGCAGTTGCGGACAAAGGGGTGTACCTCGGCCCATCCTTTCTTGTGAAAGACTAAGCACTGTTTTTATACCCAATCATGGCACCTGCCTGTTCCCAATTAGCCTGCACACCTGTGGGATGTTCCAAATAAGTGTTTGATGAGCATTCCTCAACTTTATCAGTATTGATTACAACCTTTCCCAACTTTTTTGTCACGTGTAGCTGGCATCAAATTCTAAAGTTAATGCTTATTTGCAAAAAAAAAATGTTTATCAGTTTGAACCTCAAATATGTTGTCTTTGTAGCATATTCAACTGAATATGGGTTGAAAATGATTTGCAAATCATTGTATTCCGTTTATATTTACATCTAACAAAATTTCCCAGGTCATATGGAAACAAGGTTTTTATTTTTCCTCTATGTATTTATGTTGTTACGTGTTATTATGAATTTGCACTAAATTAGCTTTGCTTACAATTTTGTCGTACAATGTACAATGACAATAAATATATTTTCTAATCTATATTTTAAATTATATACAAAGAAGATAAAAGTAAAATATTTGAAATGAGCTCAAATATACCTACAAATGAGGCGTAATGATGCAATATGTACATACAGCTAGCGCAAATAGCATGTTAGCATTTATTAGCTTGCAGTCATGCACTGACCAAATATGCCTGATTAGCACTCCAACAAGTCAACAACATCAACAAAGCGCACCTTTGTGCATTCACGCACAGTATAAAACGTCCGGTGGACAAAATGAGATGAAGAAGGAGTGGAATATTTTACATGTAAACAAACTGTTGCGTCACAGTCTAAACTACGGTGAGTTCAAGAACCGCCAAAATTAGTAGGACAAAGCGATGTTCACCAAATACTGTCATCAGTGAAGCATACAAAGAAACATTAAACAGTGGACTTTCTAACAATTGGGAGTGCTTGTGTCATGTTTGCCCTCAAACATGTTAAAATATAATATATTAATATATATAGTATACTGTACTTATATTATGTAAATATTACGTATATATGTTATATTGTATTTGTTATTTTTTTACTCAAACATACTATATCAGTATATATAATATACTGTACATATATTATGTAAATATTCCGTATATATGTTATATTTTATTCGTTATGTTTGTACTCAAACATGATATAATATATTAGTATATATAATATACTGTACATATATTATGTAAATATTGCGTATATATGTTATATTTTATTTGTTAAGTTTGTACTCAAACATATTATAATATATCAGTATATATAATATACTGTACATATATTATGTAAATATTACGGATATATGTTATATTTTATATCGCTATATTTAGTCTATTTATACCTGCATTGTCCTTTCCATTCCTACACTTTCCATCATTGTAACTGAGCTACTCTGCGGAACAATTTCCCTTGTGGATCATTAAAGTTTGTCTAAGTCTACATCTAAACGAAAAAAAAAAAAACATGCTAAAACTAAAAAAATATTTTCTTCATATCTTTTTCCATTTTCAATCCTTTTTTAAAAATGCTCCAGGGAGCCACTCGGGCGGCATGTTGCTGCCCCCTTGGATTGGAGTATGCATTTTGGCGATTAGCGCACTAGCTGCTTCTCCGCGAAACGAGCAAAGCTTATTAAAAAGTGCGGTAAACAATCACGGTTACACGACAATCAAAATTTGAAACGGGGAAAACGTCGGTTCAGCATTTATAAAAGTAATCACAACACTGATGATGAATAATACAATATACTCTATGCATAACAAATTATTATTTTTTTTCCCGATAATCCGCAACGTCTCTATTTCTGTGCCCTTCGACGGAATTATTTCTGCAAAATTCCCTCGCATGATGACTTCCCATCAACACCTCCGCCGCGGACGTCGTACATCAACTGCAATTTCCAAATATCACGCGGCGACGGCGTCGGCAACATGGCGATTACGAGCCGCTAATGAGAAAATAAATGTTGGCCCGCGTCGGGATGAGGAATCGGGGCAGGGAAAGGAGGGCGGGGGCAGACAGGACGGCGCTCTCTGAGCTGGCATTTACAATCAAACACTGACATCTGTCATCGCTCCCCCAGGGAGGCTGTCTGTTGTGATTACGCACTTTTGCATAACAACAGCCATTGACTTCATGACCGTTTTTTCTTTGTTTGTTTTTTTGCCCCTTTTTTTGTGCATTTTGGCTACGTAAAAAGGTGTCTATATAATCAGATGGGATACACTTGATGACACTTCATCTATTGAAAGCTCTGATACACATTTCCAAATACCAAGTGTGCAAAATAAGTGATGGAGTAATTACAGTGGGGCAAAAAAGTATTGAGTCAGCCATCGATTGTGCAAGTTCTCCCACTTAAAATGATGACAGAGGTCTGTGATTTTCATCATAGGTACACTTCAACTGTGAAAGACAGAATGTGAAAAAAAAATTCACATTGTAGGAATTTTAAAGAATTTATTTGTAAATTATGGTGGAAAATAAGTATTTGGTCAACCATCCAAAGCTCTCACTGATGGAAGGATGTTTTGGCTCAAAATCTCACGATACATGACCACGCTCATTCTTTCCCTAACACGGATCGATCGTCCTGTCCCCTTAGCAGAAAAACAGCCCCAAAGCATGATGTTTCCACCCCTATGCTTCACAGTAGGTATGGTGTTCTTGGGATGCAACTCAGTATTCTTCTTCCTCCAAACACGACGAGTTGAGTTCATACCAAAAAGTTCTATTTTGGTTTCATCTGACCACATGACATTCTCCCAATCCTCTGCTGTATCATCCATGTATCCATTTTGGTATTCATTATGTAGCTGAAAAGCTCCGCCCAGCCACGTTTACCTTTTTGTAAATGACTTGACCAAAATACAAGAAAAGACCAACCATGGGTGCTTAATTGAATACATCCAATCCAACACTTTGGTTTTGGAGGCCCTGTGTTACACACACGCACACACAGCTGTACTAAGGGAGGAGGGGTAATTTACAGCTGTGTTGGAAACATAACACCCATGTTGAGAACATCCATCCATCCATCCATTTTCTACCGCTTATGCCCTTTCGGGGTTGCGGGGGGCGCTGGGGCCTATCTCAGCTACAATCGGGCAGAAGGCGGGGTACACCCTGGACAAGTCGCCACCTCATCGCAGGGCCAACACAGATAGACAGACAACATTCACACTCACATTCACACACTAGGGCCAGAACATAACACATGCAAATACAAAAGATACAGTAACGTCCTGTGTTGCTCTGTCTCATCTGCAAACTCCTCTCTGTGGTTGGCAGGTCAACCTAAGTTCAATCTAACGCCACGTTTCGTTTCTGTTCAGCTTGTCTAACACAATGCATAAGCAAACAATCATATTTGAATAAAAATGAGATAACTTACCGTATTTCTTGAATTGCTGCCGGCTATAAAGTATGCGCCTGCCTAGAATTACTGCCAGGTCAAACTCGTTTCGCAAAATAATTAGCGCATGCTTAGCGTTACCGCCGGCTCAGGGTTAACGCCGGGTCAAACTCGTTTCGTAAAATATTATTTTTATTAGCGCATGGCTAGAATTTCCACCGGGGTCGAACTCCATCCATCCATCCATCCATCATCTTCCGCTTATCCGAGGTCGGGTCGCGGGGGCAACAGCCTAAGCAGGGAAACCCAGACTTCTCTCTCCCCAGCCACTTCGTCTAGCTCTTCCCGGGGGATCCCGAGGCGTTCCCAGGCCAGCCGGGAGACATAGTCTTCCCAACGTGTCCTGGGTCTTCCCCGTGGCCTCCTACCGGTTGGACGTGCCCTAAACACCTCCCTAGGGAGGCGTTCGGGTGGCATCCATACCAGATGCCCAAACCACCTCATCTGGCTCCTCTCCATGTGAAGGAGCAGCGGCTTTACTTTGAGTTCCTCCCGGATGGCAGAGCTTCTCACCCTATCTCTAAGGGAGAGCCCCGCCACCCGGCGGAGGAAACTCATTTCGGCCGCTTGTACCCGTGATCTTATCCTTTCGGTCATGACCCAAAGCTCATGACCATAGGTGAGGATGGGAACGTAGATCGACCGGTAAATTGAGAGCTTTGCCTTCCGGCTCAGCTCCTTCTTCACCACAACGGATCGGTACAACGTCCGCATTACTGAAGACGCCGCACCGATCCGCCTGTCGATCTCACGATCCACTCTTCCCTCACTCGTGAACAAGACTCCTAGGTACTTGAACTCCTCCACTTGGGGCAGGGTCTCCTCCCCAACCCGGAGATGGCACTCCACCCTTTTCCGGGCGAGAACCATGGACTCGGACTTGGAGGTGCTGATTCTCATTCCGGTCGCTTCACACTCGGCTGCGAACCGATCCAGCGAGAGCTGAAGATCCCGGTCAGATGAAGCCATCAGGACCACATCATCTGCAAAAAGCAGAGACCTAATCCTGCGGTCACCAAACCAGAACCCCTCAACGCCTTGACTGCGCCTAGAAATTCTGTCCATAAAAGTTATGAACAGAATCGGTGACAAAGGACAGCCTTGGCGGAGTCCAACCCTCACTGGAAATGTGTTCGACTTACTGCCGGCAATGCGTACCAAGCTCTGGCACTGATCGTACAGGGGTCGAACTCGTTTCCACAAATAATTAGCATATGCCTAGAATTTCCGCCGGGTCAAACTCGTCACGTCGCGAGTGACACTTCACCTGTCATCATTTTCAAAATGGAGGAGGCTAATTTCAATCATTTGAAGGGAAGAAGATTAAGAGCTATTCAGTAGGATTCAAGGTCCAAGCTATTGAATATGCTAAAAAGAACAGTAGGCATCTATGTTTTATCAATATACCGTAGCTGCGTGTGTCAAATATGAGTCATTAAATGACTCCCGCCCTCCTGGTGGTAGAGGGCGCTAGTGATCATTCTTGTGACTACTCGGCTGCAGAAGAAGTGACAACAAGCAGCAAGAGTGAGCAGCGATCGTTTATTTTTTTCCTCTCGCTTGCGCTTTTAACATGGAGGATTACATATCTAAAATAAAACAGTTTTTTAAACTGGACTTTCAATCGAAGCAGGAGGTAATAAAGGACGATCTCCATCGAGACAGATAGACTTTGAAAACTGAAGAAAGATAAGGAAGACTTCTATAAACAAGTTATCGATGCTTTTGATCAGAAGGAGCTGCGCATGGACTTCATTTATAAGTAAAGGTAAGACCATGATAACGTTTTTTTTTATTAAATGCACTTTTCATGATGGTATCCTTACATCACACTCAAATTTATAAGGCCTAAATTTACCGCATAAGCGCCGGAATGAGAAGAGGTTTTAAATTAATTAGCGCCCCGGCGGCAATTCAAGGAAATACGTTATTTACAATCAATCCAACACTCTTACTTTTCAGTAGTGCTTTCTCCAATATTTTCCAGGTAACACATGGATCGAGCTCGGCAAGCGTGAGCCTGAATTTTCCTCGCTAAGCACAGATGTGTTCCTCCTCATCAAATATATTAGCCCCCCCGCCCCCTCCCCGGCCCATCCTCCTAAGCACTGCACCGCTATGCACCGGCTATTTATAGCACAAACATATCGATCAACACTGCACCACCTTCAGTGGCTCGGCCCGGCGTGCCAAATAGTGCGAGGGCGCTTTATTACCCTTTGTGCATGTCGAAGGACCGTGTCGGGGACGTGCGTGGGACCGTGCACGTGTAGCCTTGCAGTGTGTGTGTGTGTGTGTGTGTGTGTGTGTGTGTGTGTGCAAGACAATTTCGCTCCAGACTGGGTTAACTCTCATTAAGCAACCTGCCTCAGACCGGGGTGGTGGTTCCTCTCTTTAAGAAGGGGAACCGGAGGGTGTGTTCCAGCTATCGTGGGATCACACTGTTCAGCCTTCCCGGTAAAGTCTATTCTGGTTTTCTGGAGAGGAGGCTACGCCGGATAGTCGAACCTGGGATTCAGGAGAAACAGTGTGGTTTTCGTCCTGGTCGTGGAACTGTGGACCAGCTCTATACTCTCGGCAGGGTCCTTGAGGGTGCATGGGAGTTTTAGTCCAACCAGTCTACATGTGATTTGTGGACTTGGAGAAGGCATTCTCCAAGGACTGGTCAGAGAGTATGGGGTATCGGACTGTATGATTGTGGTGGTCCACTCCCTGTATGATCAGTGTCAGAGCTTGGTCCGCATTGCACGTTTCCAGTGAGGGTTGGACTCCGCCAAGGCTGTCCTTTGTCACCGATTCTGTTCATAACTTTTATGGACAGAATTTCTAGGCGCAGTCAAGGCGTTGAGGGGATCTGGTTTGGTAACCGCAGGATTAGGTCTCTGCTTTTTGCAGATGATGTGGTCCTGATGGCTTCATCCGGCCAGGATCTTCAGCTCTCACTGGATCGGTTCGCAGCCGAGTGTGAAGCAACCAGGATGAGGTTCAGCACCTCCAAGTCCGAGTCCATGGTTCTCGCCCGGAAAAGGGTGGAATGCCATCTCCGGGTTGGGTAGGAGACCCTGCCCCAAGTGGAAGAGTGGAACGTGAGATTGAAAGACGGATCGGTGCGGCGTCTTCAGTAATACGGACGCTGTATCGATCCGTTGTGGTGAAGAAGGAGCCGAGCCGGAAGGTAATGCTCTCAATTTACCGGTCAATCTACGTTCCCATCCTCACCTATGGTCATGAGCTTTGGGTTATGACCAAAAGGACGAGATCAAGGGTACAAACGGCTTAAAAAGTTTCCTCTGCCGGGTGGCGGGGCTCTCCCTTAGAGATAGGGTGAGAAGCTCTGCCATCCGGGAGGAACTCAAAGTAAGGCCGCTGCTCCTCCACATGGAGAGGAGCCAGATGAGGTGGTTCGGGCATCTGGTCAGGATGTCACCCAAACGCCTCCCTATGGAGGTGTTTCAGGCACGTCCGACCAGTAGGAGTCCAAAGACCTAGGACACGTTGGGAAGACTGTCTCCCGGCTGGACGGGGAACGCCTCGGGATTCCCTGTCATTGTAACTCATTGGGTTGAGGTTTTTTTCATGCACTGATGTAGGATTTGAGCCGAGGGTATCGTTGTGGTTGGTGCAGCCCTTTGAGAAAGATAGGGCTGTATAAATAAACTTTGATTGATTAAATTGAAATTCACAAAAACGTCACCGTGGAGTTATTGAGTCTGTTTAGCGGATTGGAGAGCTAGCGTCTGCAGCTCGCGGGTCCATGACGACGACTTCTGTTTCGTTTGATCAGCCGTTTTACTGCCATTTCACGGGCACCGTTGGGGAAACAATTAAGGTATGTAAATGAATATTATTGTGTAAATAAGTCAGGTCGCAACTTAAATATTCCGTATTTCCTTGAATTGCTGCCGGGAATATAGTATGCGCCTGCCTTGAATTACTGCCGGGTCAAACTCACTTCGCAAAATAATTAATGCATGTTTAGTATTACCGCCGGGTCAAACTCATGACGTCATGAGTGACACTTCCCCTGTCATTATTTTCAAAATGGAGAAGGCTGATTTCAATACCGGTAATTTTAAATTTGCATAAAGGGAAGAAGATTAGGAGCTATTCAGTAGGATTTAAGGTCCAAGCTAAAAAGAACAGTAAGCAGTTATGTTTTATTAACATACCTGTGGAGAGGTGGAGCCGACGGTCCGACAGACAGGCGAGGAGACAGCGAGCGAGCGTAGAGGAAGAGCGGAAGAGCAACCTGGACTGAGGTTTTATTGAAAAATTAACAAAGTCAAACTGCTCAAGCCATGTCCTTCCTTGGTGGTCCTCGGAACCCGCAAGACGACGGCTTGAGACCGTCACAATACCATAGCTGCGTCTGTAAAATATGAGTCATTAAATGACTCCCGCCTCCTGGTGGTAGAGGGCGCTAGTGATCTTTCTTGCGACTACTTGGCCATAGAAGAAGTGACATCGAGTCACGTGATATGTGCTGGGACGGATATGACGGACCTTCTGATAGCAGTTTTTTAAACTGGACTTTCAATCGAAGCAAGAGGTAATAAAGGAAGGTCTCAATTGAGACAGAGAGACTTTTAAAACTGAAGAAAGATAAGGAAGACTTCTATAAACAAGTTATCGAGGATTTTGATCAGAAGGAGCTGTGCATGGACTTCATTTATAAGTAAAGGTAAGACCATACGTTTTTTTTTTGTTAAATGTGACTTGTCCAGGGTGTACCCCGCCCTCCGCCCGATTGTAGCTGAAATAGGCGCCAGCGCCACCCGCGACCCCGAAAGGGAATAAGCGGTAGAAAATGGATGGATGGATGTGCTTTTCATGATTGTATCCGGGGCGGCATAGCTCGGTTGGCAGAGTGGCCGTGCCAGCAACTTGAGGGTTGCAGGTTCGATTCCCGCTTCCACCATCCTAGCCACTGCCATTGTGTCCTTGGGCAAGGCACTTTACCCACCTGCTCCCAGTGCCAGCCACACTGATTTAAATGTAACTTAGATATTGGGTTTCACTATGTAAAGCACTTTGAGTCACTAGAGAAAAGCGCTATATAAATATACTTCACTTTACTTCACATCCTTACATCACACTCAAATTTTTACTGCATGCCTTTGGTAAGTGCCGGAGTGAAAAGAGGTTTTAAAATAATTAGCGCATGCTTACTTTTACCGCATGCCTTTGGTAAGCGCAGGAGTGAGAAGATATTTTCAATTAATTAATTAATACAGTATGCAGCTTACAGTCCAATGCGGATATTAAATGGAAAAACATTGTTCCCTTCTAAAATTTTGCGGGTGTGGATTATATCCTGGCAAAATACCGTACTCTGAGGTCACCTCATAAAAAGGAGAGAACAATCAAAGTTGTTATGCATAGAGTAAAAGAATGCCAACCGTTTTAAATTGTACTAAGCACCCGCTGGGAGGTTTTTTTTTGTGCACTTAATCTCACTATATGCAAATCGAATCACCCCCCCCCCCAAAAAAAAAAAAAAAAAAAAAATGAATGACGCAATGTTCGAAACCAGGGGTCGGGAACCTTTTTGGTTGAGAGAGCCAAAAAGCCAAATATCTTAAAATGTATTTCCCTAAGAGCCATATAATTTTTGGGGGACACTGAACACCACTAAACACGTGCATTTTTAAGTAAGACCAACATTTTCAGAGTATAGAAGGGCTCCTATTCCTTGTAATACCATTGTTATTCTGAAGCTAACTGTGGAAGGGGCGTGGCCTGCGGGCATGCAGCAAAGCAGGATGTTGCCAGGACCGGCCTCGAAATCAGCGACAGGTGCGTAGACGGCCCACCTGGGCCTTTTTATCTAATCACCCGTCGCTCTGTTATAAGCAGCAGCCAGGAGGAGACACAGGGTTGGGGCTAGAGCCAGAGCGCGAGTGAGGACGAAAGAGAAAAAGACAATTGCTGGAAAGCAACTGAGAGAAAAATTAAATAAAACAATATCGTAACCCTAAAACAGGATCTTGGTGGTCTGAATAACCCCCAGGAGGGCAAGCCCCACACTAACCAATAAAGCATGAGAATGTTTTATATTTTGAACATAATTTTTAACACTGTGATTACAAGCGGAATTATTCATTACTTATCCTGTTAAGCAATGTCAGCTCAGATTTATCCGAGAGCCGGATGCAGTCATCAAAAGAGCCAAATCTGGCTCTAGAGCCATAGGTTCCCTACCCCTGTTCTGAACTCACACTGAATAATAATATTCAGCCCTCATAGGAAGACATGATCTTGATTGACAGGTCTGCATCAGGAGAGTTCACACGTTCGTCTGGCTCCACTCGACAGCTTTGCATCAAATGAGTCATTTGGAAGGCGGTGAGGCCTGTCAATCAGAGGCATGCTTTCACAGATCCCAATGTTTTGGGGGGTCACCTGTAGCATGTCGTCTTTTTTTTCCCCTCTCCCTCCAGCCATACGGTCGACTGTCTGGTAAAACTGCCTGCAAAATAACCTTAATAAATATCATCTCATCTCACTCTGGCTCGGATTAAACCCCAGCAAATCCTGCCCAAGACAGCTACTCCTATCTTTTTTTTTTGGTAAATATGTTTCTCGGCGGTCATGTTGTCTGGGTGCAGCGTGAGAAAGGCTTCTGGGGGTGTTTATGGAATCTTCCGTAAGCCACAGCGTGTACTTGATGCCGGAGTCTTTTTTTTTTTTGTTTTCTTATCAATTTGTGTCTTATATTTGGCTCCAATGTTCCTGCAGAGGCATATTGATGCGTTTATTATCCTGTGCAGGCTCACAGGAGGATAAAAACGAAAAAATAATCACTTCGATGTTCAGGTGGTTAGAGTGTCCACCCTGAGATCGGAAGGTCGTGAGTCATACCATCCATCCATCCGAAGTCAGGTTGCGGGGGCAGCAGCCTAAGCAGGGAAGCCCAGACTTCCCTCTCCCCAGCCTCTACGTCCTGCTCTTCTCGGGGGATCCCGAGGCGTTCCCAGGCCAGCCGGGAGACATAGTCTTCCCAACGTGTCCTGGGTCTTCCCCGTGGCCTCCTACCGTTCGGACTGACCAGATGCCCGAACCACCTCATCTGGCTCCCCTCCATGCGGAGGATCAGCGGCTTTACTTTGAGTTCCTCCCGGATGGCAGAGCTTCTCACCCTATCTCTAAGGGAGAGACCCACCATTCGACGGAGGAAACTAATTTCAGCCGCTTGTACCCGTGATCTTGTCCTTTCGGTCATAACCCAAAGCTCATGACCATAGGTGAGGATGGGAACGTAGATCGACCGGTAAATTGAGAGTTTTGCCTTCCGGCTCAGCTCCTTTTTCACCACAACAGATCGATACAGCGTCCGCATTACTGAAGACGCCGTTTGTCGATCTCACGATCCAGTCTTCCCTCACTTGTGAACAGGACTCCTTGGTACATGAATTCCTCCACTAGGGGCAGGGTCTCCTCCCCAACTCGGAGGAGACCCTGCCCCAAGTATTCATTTGAATACGCTAACTTTTAAATAGATTCCCCTTTTTGAATAGTTGATCTGCCGTCTCTCTTCTGCTCTGCCCCGCTCTTCTTTGTGGTTAGTTGGTGACCACGGATGAATCGCTAGCTGTTCAAAGTCGGGACCCAGGGTGGACCACTCATCTGTGCATCAGTTGGGGACGTCTCTGCACTACTGACCTATCTCTACTCAAGATGATCCCCTGTTGGCCCCACTATGAACTGGACTCTCACACTAATATGTTAGATCCACTATGGACTGGACTCTCACACTATTATGTTAGATCCACTATGGACTGGACTCTCACACTATTATGTTAGATCCACTATGGGCTGGACTCTCACACTATTATCTTAGATCCACTATGGACTGAACTCTCACACTATTATGTTAGATCCACTATGGACTGGACTCTCACACTATTATGTTAGATCCACTATGGACTGGACTCTCACACTATTATGTTGGATCCACTATGGACTGGACTCTCACTATTATGTTAGATCCACTATGGACTGGACTCTCACACTATTGTTAGATCCACTATGGACTGGACTCTCACTATTATGTTAGATCCACTATGGACTGGACTCTCACTATTATGTTAGATCCACTATGGACTGGACTCTCACACTATTATGTTAGATCCACTATGGACTGGACTCTCACACTATTATGTTAGATCCACTATGGACTGGACTCTCACACTATTATGTTAGATCCATTATGGGCTGGACTCTCACACTATTATCTTAGATCCACTATGGACTGAACTCTCACACTATTATGTTAGATCCACTATGGACTGGACTCTCACACTATTATGTTAGATCCACTATGGACTGGACTCTCACACTATTATGTTGGATCCACTATGGACTGGACTCTCACACTATTATTTTAGATCCACTATGGACTGGTCCCTCACACTATTATGTTAGATCCACTATGGACTGGACTCTCACACTATTATGTTAGATCCACTATGGACTGGACTCTCACTATTATGTTAGATCCACTATGGACTGGACTCTCACACTATTATGTTAGATCCACTATGGACTGGCCCAGAACTGACGTATGGATATTGAATCGAGAATGATTCTGATTCGTGATTTTACCCCAAGAAGTGATTCAGAGAGAACATGCAAACTCCACACAGAAAGATCCCGAGCCCGGGATTGAATTCAGGACTACTCGGGACCTTCGTATTGTGAGGCACATGCACTAAACCCTGTTCCACCGTGCTGCCCAGAACTGACGTATGGATATTGAATCGAGAATGATTCTGAATCGTGATGTTACCCCAAGAATTGAATCGGAGAGAACATGCAAACTCCACACAGAAAGATCCCGAGCCCGGGATTGAATCAGGACTACTCAGGACCTTCGTATTGTGAGGCACAAGCACTAACCCCTGTTGCACCGTGATGCCCAGAACTGACGTATGGATATTGAATCGAGAACAATTCTGAATCGTGATGTTACCTCAAGAATTGAATCAGAGAGAACATGCAAACTCCACACAGAAGAATTCAGGACTACTCGGGACCTTCGTTATGTGAGGCACATGCACTAACCCCTGTACCACTGTGCTGCCCAGAATTTTTTTTTTTTTTCAAACAAGTGAAGACCAAGTCTTTAAAATATTTTCTTGGATTTTCAAATTTTATTTGAGTTTTGTCTCTCTTAGAATTAAAAATGTCGAGCAAAGCGAGACCAGCTTGCTAGTAAATAAATAACACTTAAAAAAATAGAGGGAGCTCACTGGTAAGTGCTGCTATTTGAGCTATTTTTAGAACAGGCCAGCAGGCGACTCAACTGGTCCTTACGGGCTACTTGGTGCCCGCGGGCACCACGTTGTTGACCCCTGATATAAAATATTAGATGGATCCTATCGACTGACAACAGATCCACAATCAATGTCTGATCGCTTCCCAATCAAACTCGTTTCAGTTTGTCTTATCTGGCATCGTTATTTATTCTCTTTGCCTCGGCTGTCATGCTGCCTCAACTTGGCGGCAGCTAGCTGGAGTTATCTGCCTTCAGCTTCTGGAAATCTGACTACAATAGTGACTTTTTTACTGCAGTGGCATTTTGTCTTAAAATAAAAGAAGCAATGGTGTTAGTTCTGAGCTGGGTTTTTTTTTTCTAACATTGATAACACAGCAAGGAACCTGTTGTTTTTTAGAATTACATCAATGACCTAAATATATATGCTTTAAAACGCAACATTTCAGCATTTTTGACAGACCTCCCGCATCTAAAACACAAGAAGTTTAGTCCCGTGCGAACTATATTCCTTACGTCCATGACGAGGACTTCTGTTTTGTTTGATCAGCCGTTTTACTGCCACCGTTTGGAAAAATGTGGGTATGCAAATAAACATTTACAGAATCTTACTGTGTAAATAAGTCACGTCGCAACGTACATAAGTCCAATCCGGCTATTATATGGAAAAACAAAAAGTGGGCGTGGCTTGTATCCTCGAAAAATACGGTACTTGAGGTCACGTCAAAAAAAGGAGCGATCAATAAAAGTCATGATGCATAAAGGAAAAGAATGCCAACCATTTTACATTGTACTAAACTAAAGGTAGCAAGATCAAATAAACATCAGCACCTTTGCTTTATTTTGTACATTTTTGCTATCAAATGACTCTTATTTTGAAGGTCGTCCAAGGGGATATGCTTTTAATTTATGATGGGGAGCTAACGGTTGAAAACGGAAACAGAAATTATGTAGTTAAAAAGTGTGAAATACAAATTAATTGGCTGTTTTTTTTTTTTCTAACATTGATAACACAGCAAGGAACCTGTTGTTTTTTAGAAATGCACCAATGACCAAAATACATAGGCTTCAAAACGCCAACATTTCAGCATTTTTGACAGACCCCCCACATGTAAAACACAAGAAGTCTAGTCCCGTGAGAACTACATTCCTTTTGTCCATGACGAGGACTTCTGTTTTGTCTGATCAGCCGTTTTACTGCCGTTTTACCGCCACCGTTTGGAAACAATTAAGGTATGCAAATAAACATTTACAGGATCTTACTGTGTAAATAAGTCCCGTCGTAACGTACATAAGTCCAATACGGCTATTATATGGAAAAACAAAAAGTGGGTGTGGCTTGTATCCTCGAAAAATACGGTACTTGAGGTCACGTCAAAAAAAGGAGCGATCAATAAAAGTCATGATGCATAAAGGAAAAGAATGTCAACCATTTTACATTGTACTAAACTAAAGGTAGCAAGATCAAATAAACAACAGCACCTTTGCTTTATTTTGTACATTTTTGCTATCAAATGACTCTTATTTTGAAGGTTGTCCAAGGGACTATGCTTTTAATTTATGTTCGGGAACTAACGATTGAAAACGGAAACAGAAATTATGTAGTTAAAAAGTGTAAAATACAAATTAATAGGCTGTTTTTCTTTTCTAACATTGATATGCTTTTAATTTATAATGGAGAACTAACGGTTGAAAACGGAAACAGAAATTACGTAGTTAAAAAGTGTGAAATACAAATTAATAGGGAGTTAGAGTAGGGAAGGTGGCCCCATTCCTGGGTGGATCTCGCGTAAGAGGAAGAGGGAGGGTAATCAGAGTGCCACTATGCCTGGGAACTGACGCTGCAATCAAAGTTTTAAGATATTCAACATCACTGCCATCTGAATGCTACAGACTACTTTTGCACTACAAAAATTAGATTTTTTGGGGGAATTTTTTTTTTTTTTCCCCTCAGCTGACTGCTCCCACAGCAAGTAAAATGTGATCTTTATCAGACTCCAGTGCAAACGCGCACGGGTTCCAATTTGTAACTAAGTGAAAACAAAGTTGACTGAATTTCGTATAAGTAAAAAGGAAGTTGCTGTGGCGACTACTACAAAATAAAATAAAAGTTGCCACCATAGATATACTCGATAGATATATTCGATACACCTTAAAAATGAGTGTATGTTTGTATGTGAAAATTATTTAAAGTACTATAATGTATTAAATATGTAGTGTAATATACTTGGGAGGGTTGCAATCTTTTAATGGCTGTTAAGTTGAGAAGACACGGACATCGGCGTGGATCTACATTAGCTTCATTTTTCAACTCATATGTAAGAAAAAACTCCAAACCGGTCCTTCAACAATCGCTATTTCTTCGGAATCAAAATATATATTTATATATTACATATAAGTGATCATTCATATAGACCAGGGATCACCAATTTTTTTTTTAAACCAAGAGCTACTTCTTGGGTACTGATTAATGCGAAGGGCTACCAGTTTGATACACACTTAAATAAATTGCCAGAAATAGCCGATTTTATCAATTTACCTTCAATAAATAAATCTATATATATATATATATATATATATATATATAAAATAGGTATTTCTGTCTGTCATTCCGTCGTGTATTTTTTTTTCCTTTTACGGAAGGTTTTTTGTAGAGAACAAATGATGAAAAAAACACTTAATCGAATGGTTTAAAAGAGGAGAAAACAGGAAAAAAATGAAAATAAAAATTTGAAACATTGTTTATCTTCAATTTGAACCTTTAAAATTCAATATTCAACCGAAAAAAAGAAGAGAAAAACTGGCTAATTCGAATCTTTTTGAAAAAAAATTAAAACAAATTCCTGATTAAGATTAATTTTAGAATTTTGATGACATGTTTTAAATAGGTTAAAATCCAATCTGCACTTTGTTAGAATATATAACAAATTGGACCAAGCTATATTTCTAACAAAGACAAATCATTATTTCTTCAAGATTTTCCAGAACAAACATTTTAAAATAAATTCAAAAGACTTTGATATGAGATTTAAATTTGATTTTAAAGATTTTCTAGATTTGCCAGAATATTTTTTGGGGGAATTTTAATCATAATAAGTTAGAAGAAATAGTTCACAAATATTCTTCGTCGAAAAAACAGAAGCTAAACTAAAGAATTAAATTAAAATGTATTTATTATTCTTTACAATACAAATACATTTACTAGAACATTGATTTAAATTGTCAGGAAAGAAGAGGAAGGAATTTAAAAGGTAAAAAGGTATATGTGTTTAAAAATCCTAAAATCATTTTTAAGGTTGTATTTTTTTCTCTAAAATTGTCTTTATGAAAGTTATACGAAGCAAAGTAAAAATATAAATGAATTTATTTAAACAAGTTAAGACCAAGTCTTTCAAATATTTTCTTGGATTTTCAAATACTATTTGAGTTTTGTCTCTCTTAGAATTAAAAATGTCAAGCAAAGCGAGACCAGCTTGCTAGTAGATAAATAACATTTAAAAAATAGAGGCAGCTCACTGGTAAGTGCTGCTATTTGAGCTATTTTTAGCACAGGCCAGCGGGCGACTCATCTGGTCCTTACGGGCGACCTGGTGCCCGCGGGAACCGCGTTGGTGACCCCTGGTAAAAACTGTGTGTGAAAGGGATTGTGATTAACACTGCATGAGTGAAAGTCATCGCCGCTGTCCATGGTGCTGAAACAGAGCACCTTCAGACAGGGGCGGGGAATTTACTGACAGCGAGACACAGCTGACAGATGATTAGATTGCACAGGTGGTCCGTGTTAGACTAATAATTTGTTGTCTTTAACAGTGAGTGGCCGGTTGCTGGGAGAGAAGGAAGTCGGGAAAGAGGGGTGTCCTTTTTTTTTTTTCTTTCTTTCTTCTTTGTCATGAAAAAGGGAGGTTTTTGTGGTTGGTGCACTAATTTTAAGTGTATATTGTGTTTTTTTATGTTGATTTAATAAAAATAAAAAATAAAAACATTTTATTTTTATTTTTTTTTTTAATAAAAAATTATTCTGTGGCCCGGTACCAATCGGTACCGATCGGGCCATCATGACACTTTGACAAGTATGCCTGCACATGTCACCTCCAAAAAAAACAAACACAATAGTGGCTAGTTGAGCAACAATCGTGTTCCCATGTTTAGTTTTTTTACTCATTTTGACTAATTGGTTTTTATCTAGTCTGCACGTTGTCTGTCTTATTATTATTATTGGCTTTTATCTAGTTTGCACTTTGTCTGTATTATTACTGTTATCTTTATTATCGACTCATCCTGTTTTAATGATGTTGGATCTGTGGTGTTGTTGTTGGGGACAAGTGCTGTAAATTAGCTTTGGCTACAAATATTATGATGCATGCATTGGATAACTGTTTCAGATGTCTATGTTTCTGTATCTGTTCCTATTTCAAATACACCTTTATATATACTAGGAGTGTGGGAAAAATCCATTCGAATACGAATC